>NC_139007.1:75978625-76225790 GCF_964374135.1 Grampus griseus
TTTGTACTAAAAAATTAGTGCAAACACACTAATTTTTGCAACACATCATGACACTGGCTCTTCCTTACTGAACGAAATGAACTGAGGAGAACTAGTTTGCCTACAAGTTTAACATATTAGAATCATATGATGAAAATTGTAGTGGTTTCAGTTGTAGTTTGGAGAGAACGTTTAAATTTTTCAGTGTTTGAACATGGTGTTAATTATATCATAAAATTGTGTTGGATACTTTTTTTTCATGGTGAGGCAAGTAGAATTTTAGTTGCCAGAATTGGTCATTCATTAAATTAGAGTTTGAGTAGGTACATTATTTTAGTAACACAGTTTCCGTATTCTCTTGTAACAATAAAAAAGTCACATCTACACTAAGGAAATCAAAAATTATTTAAAGTAATGTGATCTTGAGAACTCTTTATCAAGCATATTCTCAATCTATTTTCTTATACAAGATTCGTCTAGTTAATATGATTACTTAAACTCTACTGACAAAGGAGTATTACTGGAGATTTCCTTAAAGTACATAATTACATTATAGGAGCTATACTAGCAGATTTAGATTAGTAAAAATAAATCTAGTAAACTTTTCTGACACCTAGATCTTTAGAAATGAGGGAATCCATATGGCATTATCTTTCTAACTAAAGCAGATCTGATAATATTTTAATTTCAATCCAATACCCAAAATCTAAGAAAATATTACATAAGCTAAGCATAGTTTGAGCTCCAACAAGATCCTGCAGCAGGGTGTGCTACACACAATATTATTCTGATATGGTTCTTGCCTTGTCCAATTTGTTGATTTTTGATATGATTTCACTGCATAAATTGCAACTTAAAGGAAATAGGAAATAGCTTGTTATTTTGTTGTGTTTTCTGGAAGGCCATTTTATTCTTTTGGACTTCAAGTGCATAGAATTTGGGCAATCAGCCATAGTTTATGACACACTATAATACTTGCTCTCTGTATTCTTCTTTTTTAATTTATTTTCATCTGCTTTTATTTTCCTTACCTTTCTCCCTTTGTATCATCCCTAGTATCACCTCATCTTCACCCCCACCCATCTTATCACCATAAATTATGTAAATACAATTTACCAAATGGCTTGGGGCTATTCAACTCTTTTTGGTTTTAATTTTTTACTTTTTGGCCACGCCACGTGGCATGCAGGATCTTTGTTCCCTGACCAATGGTTGAATCTGCGCACCCTGGAGTGGAAGCACAGAATCTTAACCACTGGGCCACCAGGGAAGTCCCTATTCAACTCTTTATGTTACTTCAACATTTTCGTTCAAAATACTCTTGTGCGTCTCTATTCTGTACCCTGCAGGCACAGTAGTTTCCTTTTCACTGTAGCGTGGTATTCCTTCATTGGCAATACCACATTTTACCTATCCAGTCCCTGTTGATGGTTATTTAGATGATTTCCCATTCTTTGATTTTACTAGCAATGCTGGAAATTTCTTTGTGTAGATATAGAATGGTTTTTTCTCAAGAGTACATCTCAAGAAATAGAGTTGATGAGTTATGCACATGTACATACACAAATTCACTGCAAATTGCCCTGAAGAATAATCCACCTATTTATATTTCAGAAGTAGGAAGAGATTCAGTTTTCCAAGCAATTTCTTGTATGCTTAAGATTTTAATCCTTTTTAGTTGTATATTATGCCAGAATCATCTCCAGTTCTACGCCTCTCTGTTAATTTTGTCCATGATGCTATTTGGATAACAGAAATCTTTATTTGTGCTGTATTCAAAGCCCCTAAACTTTGCATTTATGTGTATGCTTTTTGCACATTTTATTTTTTAAGGTTTTGTTGAGGTCAAACATGCATAAAGAACACAAATTTTGAGTGTACAGTTTGATGAATGTTTATGAATGCTTGTATATGTGTAAACCCTTGCTTCCGTTCCCAGACAAAACCCACTCTTATACCTCCTAGACCCAGATAGCCACCATTCTATAGCCAGACATTAGTTTTGTTTGTTCTTCAACTTCATATAAATAGAATCATACATTTTGTACTCTTTTTGTGTAGTTTTGTTTACCCATCATTATGACAGTGCGATTCATCCATGTTGTTACAGGTGGCAGTAGTTATATTTAGTAGCTGTGTGGTTATATATAAATATACCGTAATGTATCTAACCATTCTACTATTAATAGGCATTTAGGTTGTTTCCAGTTTGGAGCTATTATCAATAAGATGTTACATATTACACAAAATATTTTACAGACATATTTTGTAAATATCTTTAAGTGGAAGTATACACGTATTTCTCTTGAATACATTTACACAAACTATATTACATACATACATAAGTATATATAAAATTTCTGTCTCAAGGGTTGTGTATGTATTTCGTATTAGCAGATATTGCAAAACTGGTTTCCAAAGTGGCTGTCCCAATTTACACTCCAATGAGAGCTCTAACTGCACCACATCTCTGCAAGATTTTGTATTGTTGGTCTGTTTAATTATAGCCATTTTTATGAGTGTGTAGTAAAATCACATTGTTTTCATTCTTTTTTTTTCCCTCTATATTTGACTTCATTTCTCTGACTTCTTTGTCAATTGTTTTGATGAGAGCATTGCCTGGAGTACCTCAGTACTAAAGTTATTGCCTATGGGCTATTATTGCCTATAGTATGGATAAATCAATTTCCTATTCCAACACATTATTTAACAAGGTAAATTTCCAATCACAGGTAATAACCTTTATCAATTTTATTTTCAGCATTTATTTACATGTAAAATTACTATTTTAATGTATTCATTGCTGAATTATATCACTAGCTTTTCTGGTGCTGAGCCTTTGTTACATAACTAGAGTAAAATGCAGTTTATTGCACTGCTAATGTTTTGTTTGCTTAGAATCTGTTTACTTAAACTGTTTCTATCAGTATCCATATGTGAGTTTGAGTTACTTTTATGTGCTATATTTTGGGGGAATTAAGATCAAGGTTATGTTTGTTTCATATAATAAATCGGAAATATTTTGTTTCTCTTCTCTGGAACGGGTCAAATAGTATTCATTAGATCTTGTTCAGAGCAAAGCAGAATTCTCTTTGCCTCTCTCTAGCCTGATGCTTTTTTCTGGAAATAACATTTTGACAGCAATTTCTATTTCTTCTGTGGCATTTGGCTTGCTTATGTTTTCTTAGAGGCAATGTAGTAAACTTGCTGAAATCATGGACTCTGGTGCTGGAAGCCCACTGTTAGAATCTTGGTTTCAGCACTTCCTAGCTATGTGTCCTTAGCGAAGCATTTATCCTTCTGTGCCTCCATTTCTTCATTGAAGAATACGAATGATAAAAAATAATGATAATTCTTACCTCATAAAATTGTTGTGAAGATTAAAAGAATTAAGGTATGGAAAGCTCTCAGAACAGTACCTGGCACAGGATAAACAACACTTAGTACTATTATTTTCTCTCTTTGGGGGGCAGTTTGGGCAGTTTACATTCTTGTAGAAAATGTATTTCATCAAATTAAAATGCATAATATGGGCAGAACCATCTCTTTTGCATCTTTAAATTACCTTTGTAGCTTTTGTTATTTCCTTATTATCATTTTCTATTCTTTATTGTCAAATTCTCCTCTCTTTTCCTTGACTGGTTTTGCTAACAATTTTAATAATTTTATGGTCTTGTTTTGTTACCTAAAAAACCAACACAAGATTTGTTCATTATTTCTAATGATTTTCATTTTCTAATTCATTATTTTCTGCTTTTACTTCTATTTATTTCTTACTTGTTTTCTCTAGGTTTATTTTTTTTTTCTAAGTTCTTATGTTAGGTGCTTAATTTTTTTTTCTTTTCATCTTTCTTGATTATTTACTTAGTTTATTCCAACTATATGACAAATGTTCAGGTATGTAGTCTTTTCATTATTTTTATTTTTCAGATATAGACTTCCTCTTTTACCAAATAATTCTTTGAGAGGTTTTTATCTGTTGATTTTGTTTTTCTATTGTTTCAATTTTCTTTTTATAAATATTGTCTTATTCTCCAATTCTCTTATGAGTAAATTAATATTTATTGAATTATGATCAGGGGAATTCCCTGGTAGCCCAGTAGTTAGGACTCTGCACTTCCACTGCAGGGGACAGGGGTTCAATCCCTGGTCAGGGAACTGAGATCCTGCAGCGTGGCCAAAAAAGAAAATTCCTCTGAGTTTTGATAAGAAAATGTGCAAATGTCTTCTGTTTTTCTATAACTTGTTTTTCGCTTTTCCTAGTGTTGTCTTTTAATGAACAGAGTTCTTTAATTTAGGGAAATTTGTCAAATGTTTTATTTATTGTTATTTTACAAATATTATTTTTAAAAAAATTTTATTTCTCAAAGGTCATACAGATTCAGCCTTCATTTTTTCTATTTTCATTTTGCTTTTCACATTTAATGCTTTAATCTACCTGAAATCAATTTTTGTATGCGATATGGGGTTCAACTTCAATTTTCCCCATTTCTAATCTATTTTCACAACATAGTCTATTACATTTTTCCTCTTCTACAATTCCACTTCTCATATCTCTTGTGTTTATATAGATTTATCAGTTTGTCTTTCCTAAGTCCAATACTACACGGACCTAAACTATCATATCTCTATAAAGGTTTGATGGTTGATAGGACAATTTTCTGCCTGTCATCTTAAATACCTTGCTAAATTTCACACACATACACAAATTTAATCCTTATTGGAATTTTAATTTCATTTGTGTTCAACTGACAGATCAATTTGGGGAGAATCAACATCTTCTAAGCTAATAACACAATATACTTCTCTATTTACTTTCTTGACTATGTGTCAGAAGATGTTTACCTTTTTTTCATACATCATTTGCCTATCCATTGTTAGACTTAAATCTAGGTAGCTTATATGCTAGCTTTAATAGACATATTAATTTATTTTTCAAATTTAATTGCTTGTGTATAGAAATGCAATGAGTTTTAATATATTGACATTACATTCAGCTGTGTTAGTGAACTCTATTTCTTCTAATGGTTTGAGTATCTTTTTAAACTTTGCCTCTTTTATTTTCTTGCCTTACAGTGGTAACAGGAATTTTATCTTATTCCTAAAATAAAATGAGCTTTTAAAATATTATATCATTCAAAATGTTTGCTTTTGGTTTATGTTAGATTTCAATTATCAAGTAAAGGAAATCCTATTTTCTATTTTGATAAGAATTTTATCATGACTAGATGTTGAATTTCATCAAATGCTTTTCTTATATGTAGCAGTATGACCATATATATTTGTCTTGTTAATATGTTAACGTGGTAGAAGATATTTCTAGAGACTTATGCCTTCCTGGGATAAATTAAACTTGTTCATGATTTTATTCATCAACATTTTGCTTGGGAATTTTGCATCTTGTTGAGTGAGATAGGTCTGTAATTTTGTCTAATATGGACATAAAGTTTCTATTGGATTCAAATGAGTTAGGAGATATCTCTTATTCTATTCTCTAGAATAGTTTTTATAAGATTGCAATATTCTGTTCCTCAAGAATTTATTAGAATCAGCCTGTAAGGCCATCTGGTGCGAGTGTTTACCTTGGGAGAAAAATTTTAACTATAAAGTCAATTGTATGAAGTTTGTAGGAGTAGTCAGACTATTTCTTTTTAATAAATTATAGTAAATTACATTTATGCCCATTTTATCTCCCTAATCTTATTTTATTTTGTCTAACAGTTTTCTTGCTAAAACTCTACAAAGATTTTCCTTTTATTTTTTTTTTTTGCAAAAGAACCAACTTTAGATTTTGTTGAGACTATGTCATCTTTGGTTTCTGTTTCATTAATGCCTACTGTAACCTCTTTATATTCTTCTTTCACTTTTTAAAAATTTTGTTCTGTTCTATATGTGTGTGTGCATATATATATACATTAAGTTCTACCCTGTTAGCAAATTTCACTTGTATAATACAGTGTTATCAACTATAGTAACCATGTTATACATTAGATCCTCAGACCTTATTCATCATACAGCTAAAAGTAGTTCTGTTCTTTTTCTCATTTCTTAGGTTGACTGCTTAGCTCATTCATTTTCAATCTTTCTTTTGTTCTAATACAAGATTTTAAAGCTATCAATTTCCCCTTAAATAGTGCTTTTCTTACATTTCACTATTTTTCTATGATTCTTTTTAATTTTCTGCTTTATTTTCCTTTTGTTCTTTCATTCTTAAGTTTATATATATGTATGTATATTACACACTTATATATATATATATATATATACATACTTGTGTGTGTACATTTGATTGTGTTTTTTTATTATTGTTCTTATTGTGTTCTAGTACAATTACACTATAGTCAAGGAACATTGTTTGTGTGTTCCAAAGTCATTTATTGAGGTCGACTTTAAGGCCTGTATGGGATCAAGTTCTGTAACAGTCCCGTGCATATTTGAGAAGATTGTAGTTGGGTCTAGTTTTATAACTGTGCTTTTCAAATCTTAGACATGTTTTCTAAGTTTTTCATTTTCTTAGCTTCTCAGTGATTGAGAAAACTGTGCTAAAATCCAGTATGACAGTAAATTTGTCAGTATCTCCCAATAAGTCTCCAAATTTTTGCTTCAAGTATTTCAAGGCTATTTTAATTGACATATACTCTATTAGAATTACTCTGTCATTTTGGTGAACTGAATTTTTTATCGTTAAGTACTATCCCCTTGAACTTTAATAATATGTTTTTTCTTAATGTCAGTTTTTTTCTGATAGCAATATAGCTACCTCAGCTTTCTTTTGGATAGTGTTTGTACATGTTTTCTATATCTTTAAACTCCATCCATGTCCTTAAGTTTTAGAGTGTCTCTTGTAAACCACATACCGCTAAGTTTTTAACTTATTTTGCTTCATTTTATTCAAATTCACATTATTTTTTAAATTAACAAGTTAATTCGTGAATTATTAATAAAGTTACTAATATATTTGACTCACTACTGCCATAATACTTTTAGCCGTTTTTGCTATTTTTTTCTCTTCTTTTTTCTCTGTTTTATTGCATTTTCTTATTTATTTCTCATATTCGATTTTACTCCATCTTATCTAATTGTAATGTATACAATCTATTACTATACCTATTAAGCTTAACAAAGTCCAAATTGTATTTTTTAACCCTCGAAAACAATACAGGAACTTTGATTGCTTAAGTGTAGATCAATCTCCTCCACCTTAAGTTCTACTATTTTTCCACTTTCTAGTGCTGTCACGTGGGTCCTAATAATTAGACATCATTATTATTACTATTTTTTATGAATTTCTTTGCACACCGTTATTTCTTACATCAGAAGTTCCTTCTGAAATAAGTTGCCTGCTTCTGCAGATTCATCTTTTAGAATTTAATTTAGTCTCTCTTCCTGGTATATATTACTAATATTCAGCAATGCCCTTCCCTTCTCTGATACTACATGGTTCCTGCGTAATTAGGTAGGCCTTTTGACTACTTCTTGGCTAAGGAAGTGAGAAACGCTTTCTCTGCCTTACAGATGAAAGTTCTATGCCAACATGGAGTCAGAAGATATAGTATATAAAATCCTAAGTAAAACATTTGGAAAGGTCTACCTTGGAAAACCCTAGAAGCACAGCAAAATTCGTATGATTAAGAAATAACTTTTTAATGTTTTCAGCCGCTGAGATTTGAGGTGAATTCATACTGGATCCTAACCTAGAGTTACTCTGTCTAATGTAACATATTTTTTGGTGAACCAAATTTTTGTTTATTTGAAAAAGTCTTTATTCCTTCTTTGTTATTTAAAAATAGTTTTGTTGAATACATAATGCTAAGTTGTCAAATATTGTTCCTCTGGACTTCACTTATATTAATATTATACTATTGGCTTCTGGCTTAATTTTTTTTTCCTGTTGAGAAATCTATTAACTGCCCAAACTTTATTCCTTGTGGGTGACTTCCTTTTTATCTGATGGCTTTTAAGATTTTTCTCTATACCTATTGTTTTCTTCAGTTTCACCACAATTTATGTAAGTATAAATTTCATTGTGCTTATCCAGACTGATGGGTGTTTTGCTCTCTTGGGAGTCTATGGATTTGTTTCTTTAATCTATCAAATACTCAGAGAGTATCTCTTCAAGTAGTCCCTTTTATACACTTTTTTCTATGCTCTTTTACTGGAAGTCTACTTAAACAGTTTAAACCTTCTCATTTTTTTATCCCTCTATCTTAACCTGTCTCATTGTTTCCATCTCCTTGTCTCTCTGGGATGCATTAATTACCACAGTAGTACCTTCAAGCATGTTTATTCTGAGCTATGTCTTTGAGTTATTCCAGCATTTTCTATTTCCAAAAGTTATATTTGGTTCTTTTTTCATATCTGCCTATTTATTTTTCTAGTGCCTTTTACTTGTTCATTTTTATGTCACTATTTATTTCTTTAAACATTTTATCCATAGTTATATTGTCTTTTCTGTTTCAAGGATTTTTACTCTAAGAGAGCCTACCTGAATTCTTCTACACCGACAGTTCGATAATTTCTGGAGTCACAATATTTTTTTCCGTTAGGAGATGATTTAAGATGAACTTAGAGCCCTTAGTGTTGCAAATGAATAGTCAACTGTCAGACTAACTTTTTCCTTTGTAGATAACTTATTCTATCTCTATTGACTTTTATAAGATTGTCCTGTTTTTTTTTTTTTTTTTTTTTTTTGCGGTACACGGGCCTCTCCCGTTGCAGAGCACAGGCTCCGGACGCACAGGCTTCGTGGCCGTGGCTCACGGATGCAGCCGCTCTGCGGCATGTGGGATCCTCCCGGACCGGGGCACGAACCCGCGTCCCCTGCATCAGCAGGCGGACTCTCAACCACTGCACCACCAGGGAAGCCCTGTCCTGTATTCTTAGAGTTAATAAATATTATCAGAATATGTTTGAACCAGTTAATTTTTCATCTTTCCTACTAGGAATTTGATAAGCCCTCTTCAATTTATAGATGCAACTTTATCTTCAGCTCAGAGATTTTGTTTTTCTTTTTTTAAGTAATATATATCCTTTATATATTTTTTTTTCTTTCCTTTCACAATTATTCACGTTAGGTTCCTGGATCTATCAAACAAATCTGTTATCTTTCCCCTCTTAATTGTGATCTCCTTGTCTTTATTCTCGGTTTTGAGATAATTTATGCTCTTTGACCTCAAAGGCTTTTCATTCTGGCCTCAACAGTGACAATATATTCCCTCAATTCATCTACTGAATGGATTTATTTAGATAATCGTGGTTTCTAACTCCAGAAAAATCTTTTGTGTGCTGCATTTGTATCTCCTTAAATGCTGTCAGGGTATCCCTAAATTTTTTATCTGTCTATAAAAATCTGGTCTATTATACCAAGTGTCTATTTGTTTTAATTGATAACCATTTTTCCAGCTGTTGGATCCCCTTAGGGGAGGTATATTATTCTTACCCAGTCATCACAAAAGCTGAGCAGCAAAATGCCTGTAATATAGAATGAGACATGCTTCTTGCCAATGCACCTGGAAGAGGCCTCCCTTCTCTTTAGAATCCTGAACTCTACCGCCTCAAGGACTGGAATGACTTAGTTCTCCTTCAGCTTCTTTGACCCTCTGGGTCATGGAGACACCAAGCTCCCTGGTGGTACGTCTGCCCGCTCTGATGCTTTCCAGGGCTCGTCCCAGAATGCCCGGCAAAGCGTCAAAAGCTCTGCACAATTTTCTCTGCAGAGACCCCAAGGGAGCCCTATTGTTTGTACCTAATTGCCTATAGGCCCATCATTTCTGTATTTTGGCTTTGCTTTCCACTATTTGTCCCTCATTTAGCTATTTATAGGAGACAGAGAAATATTTTAAGATTTGGACTTATTCGACCATCTAAAAATGGTATTTTTTTCTAGAACTGGGTTTGGTGTTATTGCTGCTGTTTTGTT
Source organism: Grampus griseus (assembly GCF_964374135.1). Classification (NCBI taxonomy): domain Eukaryota; kingdom Metazoa; phylum Chordata; class Mammalia; order Artiodactyla; family Delphinidae; genus Grampus; species Grampus griseus. Next base: position 75,988,524 of record NC_139007.1, read on the forward strand.
TTCTCTATAAAATTTTTTTCCATGACCCTCCAGATTGGAATTATTTTAGTGTCCCTGTCCTCCAGATATTGCGATAGTGCTTCTCTAAGTGCCACAGTAAGGGTTATTATAATTACCAGGATCACCATTTAGTACTTGTGACCCTTATGGTTTTATGTAAATTAAATTGTTGTACTTTTCCAAATCTTAGGAGATTTCTGTTTGTATCCTGTGGCAGACAGAATGGAATTAGAACCAGACTCCTCATGTCTTCTGAATAAAACATAGTAGAAAGAGAAAAAATACTTTTTCCTTATGACAAACATTGCCTTGGCTCTATACGAGAAGTTGTTCATTCTGAGAAGCTTCTTCCTCTGTCTCCTGAGCTCTAAACATGCTGGAAGAGCCCTCCTGGCACAATGAAAGCTTTGCTATGACTGTTCCATGGTGCCTGAGCTCCTCGTCCATGTCCAATATCAATAGATGAGAAAAATACCCCAAAGTACACCAATCCTATATTTCAGGGGAAAGGTGAAACAATCTAAGAAAACTAAAAGGCAAGTTAATATCATGTGGCTTTGTTTCACAGATAAGGAAATGCAAGGTAGGAGTCTTTACCATTATTTAATTCAGCTATAGTTATAATTCTAATTCCCAGTATTTATATTGAGAACCCAAGATACCCATCTCCTATTCTATTCCACCTTAACAAGGCCAGGCACCCTCAGGCACCCTCTCAGCTTTTCCCTCTAGTGAATGGGAAACGTGTGTTCTTTCAGCTATCCTCCCAATAACTGTTGTCTGGCCGTGCCCTGCTACACCAACTTATTACATACCTGAATACCTTCTTGCCATGCTTTGGTCTGAGTTTAACCCCAGCCTGTGGACATCCATCAGCCCCATTTCCAGAAGTTCAATTACTTGGACTAAACAGTTTCTCTAGAGCCACAGGGCTGAGAAAATTCTGGGTGCTATCACTGTTATTTCAAAAGCTAATTCCCATTCCACAGAATGAAATATTTATCCCCCAGGGGAACCAAAGAAGCTAAAGAATACGTTGAAATCATCTGCCCATTATCACTTCTGAATGCTTTTGCTGCTCGTTCCATTAGACAATCAGTAACTCAAAGCCAGATGTCTTTTTTTTATCCCCAAATGAGAAGTCCTACATTTGACCTAAAATTACAAATATACTGCAGTACAGAAAATGACACTCTGAAATTGGCCAGAGGGTTTGTATTTAACATCAGAGCACTTAGAGCATTTCTGAACTAGCACCAGAAATTTCTCTCTCATAAGTATATTCTCTGTATCAGTATGTGTTTCATGATGTATCAATACTTACTATTCTGACCAATAAGACTTTGTTTTCATACAGCTCTGGTATGAGGTAAATGAAGTTATGGCTCAAAAATAGATTGTGACAACTTCTTTTTTCTTTTGGCTCTGGGAAAGACAAATCACATTTCCCTGTTACTCCTCCATGAGTTTCATCACCAGGTCATTTCTTTTCTCCTTCTACGATGTTGGATATTCTATTCATTTTTTAAAAATACAGTAAATAGTCTATTCTTAAAACAGGCTTCTGCTAGCAATTTTTTTATTTACCACTTGATGAATAACTGAATGATTATCTTTTAAAATCAGTTATATATATATGTACATATATATATATATATATATATATACGCGCACACACACACACATATATATATATATGCACCTCAGGAATCCATGGTATTCAGGAGTTTAAGATCTTGCTGTAGTCCTATGGTTCTTCACTGATAAATAAGGAATAAGTCAGAAAAAAAAATGTGTTGATGGATGAAAATGTGTTGACAAAAATGCTGGAGCAGCAAGATAGAATGATAACACACTAATAATAATTCATAGTCATCTGAAGAACAAGAACCATCCTGAAGCCAGCTGCATGGCTTCAACAAGTCAGCATATGCAGAGCAAACACAGTTTCTACCTCCAGAATGAAATAATATCCTTTGAAAGAACTCTGCCATAGGGTGATGTTAAAATTTTCACAATGTTAGGCAAAGGCATTTCTGCCTATATTGAGTCTGATCAATACCTCACACAGTGGCACGTCCATCCTGAATCTGTCCCTAACACATATGGAATCTGGGACAACTCACTCAGCCTACTTACATAAGCAGTCTGGCAATATTAATTCAGAACAATTTCAGCCATGAGTTTTGGGCAGAACAGCACAGTATGTAGCAACAAAACAGAGAGTCAGGATCACATCATTCTTCTGTAGAGAAACAGAAACTCAGAACTTCAAATATGCGTCCAGATGCCTGGTCCGTTTACTCTACTCAGATGCTTATTTCACAATATTTTATTTCTCCTCAAAACTCTATCATCATGTCCCCCAAACATCATTCTAGAAACAAAAACAGAAGCATCAGAAGATAACTTCCTCATTCCATTCCATCAAATCCACCAAGATCAAACATCTGTCCTTTGTACACTGCTTCCTTCCTGAATGATAGGTGAACAGCATTTCTCTTAGATAAAGTCAATTCCTCCAACTGTGTTCTGGATCCTAGCTCCTGAAATTACCTATTTCATCTCCCCTGCCATCAGGTTTCTCCATTCACTGGATTATTCTCAAGACGTAACATATATGCAACATCTTCCTGCTTTTAGAAATCCTCTTGCAATCCTACATACCTCCAATTTTGGACATACTTCTCTGCTCCTTTAGTGGCAAAAAGATATAAAACCATTTTTATCCTCGTTGTCTCCATTATTTCATCACCAACTCTCTCTTGATCTTGTCATGTCAGACTTTTATCTTCTCTACTCCAGTGAAACTAGTCTTGTTCTTGGCCAATAATGATAGTCATAAGGTCACATCCAATGGTCATGGTTGATCCTCTTCTTACACAATCTCTCAGGAGCATTTGACTCAACAATTCACACTTTCTTCTTTCAAACACCTCTTTACTTGGATTTAAGGACATCATATTTTTCTGATTTTCCTCTCTCACTGGTCATTTCTTCTTGGTCTCTTTTTTTGGATTCTACAAATCTTCCTGACTTCTAAGTACTGGCATACTTGGGACTACACCTTGGACCACTTCTGTTCTCTGACTACAGTCATTTCTGGCTGACCTCATCCAGCACCATAGATTAGTGTCACCCACACATTAGTGCCTCCAATAATAATACCTCAACTCCAACATTCCCTCTGGGATCTATCTAACTACTTATATGACATCTCTATTCAATATCTAATAGTCACATTAATAGTGATAGCTAAAAGTTCAACTCCTATTTGTCCTTCTTAAATAGATTTTTTCTAAGTTTTTCTCAACTCTATGTGGTATCATTGCTATCCCAGTCATGCCAGCCAATAAACATGGAATACCTTGATTTTTCTGTTTATCTCCCACCCCACCATCAGTCCATCAACAAATCCCATCATCTCTGACTCCAATGTCTTCTTACCTCCTGAAATGTTAGTTCAAGACCACGTCATCTCTCACCTGGACAACTGAATAACCCTCTGTTCTCTCTTCTTCTTTTGCTTTTCCACATCAATGTTCTATCTATTGTTGTGTAACAAACTTTCTTAGAGCATAGTGACTTGAAAACAACAATAATTTTATTGTTCTTCATGGTTCTGTGTGATGACTTGGCTCAGCTGAGCAATTATTTGGTTCATCTCACTTGATGTCTTTAACACAGTTGCAGTTGGATAGTGATTAGGACACTGAAAAACCTGGACCTTTCTTTCTCCATGTGGTCTCAGGGTTTGTCCTTTTTGGGGCCCAGAGTAGGCCACCCCAAAACGTGCCTCCATGGCATACTGATTATTCTGAATTACAGTTTCTTAAGAAATGGCCAACACAAGAGGGACACTCTGACCCTTCTTTCTGTCTCCTTGAAAGCAGGAAATAAATCTTCTGCACCTGGAGGTAGAAGGACACCCTATCACCAAAGACAGGAACGTCAGGCTGAGAAGCCTGTACAAACAAAACTTGTTAGTTCTTTAATTTACTACTCCAAATGCAAACTCTGTTTAGATTCTTCACTAATTGGGTACCTAAAACCTGAGTTTCATTGTCCTGTCAGTTCTTCAGAAAGGTTTTCCTTCTTTTTCTAAAGAGTATGAAAGCTGCCTGCTTTGACCACTTCTTAAGTTTCATTTCTATGAGATCTCGTTGTGCAAGAATTAAAATTTGCTTTTTTCTCCTGTTAATCTGTCTTGTGTCAATGTTATTATTAGTCCAGCCACAAAAAAATCAAGATGTATAGAGAGGGAAATTTCTCCCTCTCTAACATCTTCTCCGTGTGATCTCTTCAGTATGATAACCAGGCTTATTACATGGTAGGTAAAGACTCCCGAAGTAAGTGACAGTCCTCTTAAAAACTAGACCTGGAACTGGTACAGCAACACTTTTGTACATTTTATTGGTTAGTATAAGTCAAAGGCCAGGCCATATTCATTGTGGTGGGAGAGAACTACACAAGTGTATGAATTCTGGGAAATATGGCCCATTTTGAGCCATCTTTTGAGACTACCTGCCACATTCTTTTTTTTTTTTTTTTTGCGGTACGCAGCCTCTCACTGCTGTGGCCTCTCCCGCTGCGGAGCACAGGCTCCGGACGCGCAGGCTCAGCGGCCATGGTTCACGGGCCCAGCCGCTCCGCGGCATGTGGGATCCTCCCGGACCGGGGCACAAGCCCGTGTCCCCTGCATCGGCAGGCGGACTCTCAACCACTGCGCCACCAGGGAAGCCCAAGAGATCCTTTTAAAACATAAATTATATCATGTAACTCTGCTCTCAATGCTCCAGAAAAATTTCCATGACTGTCAAAATAGATTTCAAAGTCCTTCACGTGGCCTACCAGTTCCTACACGACCTTGCTCCTGGGTACCTCGCTAATGTTATTTACTGCCACTCTCTGGAAATGCCAAACACAAGTGTACTGGTTTTCTAAATTATCTGCACAATGGCTTCCATGTTTTAATTCATCTTACATTTTTAGTCTCTGATGGACGGTAGGAAATGCATATCCAAACAAATTCACAGGTGAAAGAGTGGATAAGAAATTAGCATTGTTCCTGCAGAACCAAGAGACTCAAAAACACCATTTCTATTACCTTCTAGGGTTTTGTTGCCTGTAAAGGCCATCACATTTATCACATCCCCTGAACACTGCACTAACAGGCAAACTGGGAATTATTTTCCTAGTTTTCAATTTAAGAACCCATAGTGACTTGTCTAATGTCAGAGATGTAGTAAGTGGTAGAGCCAGGACATAAACTCAACAACTCTAATTACTTACTCAGTGTTCTGGCTACTTTCTCATAATAAAAGTTCAGACAGGAGAAACTCCGAGATATCAGACTATCACAAAAGAATAAACTGCATCAATTTATACTTGTAGTGTGCTGTCTTATCTCCTCAATTCAGTTACTGGATAAAAATTATGTTGCAAGGTGCTCCTTGACATTTTATTTACTTTATTGTAGACAATAACCAGAGGCACATGGGCACAAATTATAGTCTTCACAGAGCTTTTTAACATGGGCTGGAGTGATTTGGGATTCTCCTTATCCTGGTATTCATTAATTTATCAATACATTCACACTTTCTTTCCTTCATTTGACCACTCAACAATATCTTTAAGTGCTAGGCAACCCCTGTTTGTGCAATGCCTTTGTAACTGGTGCCACCTGCGCCAAACAAATAAAGGACAAGCTCTCTCCAAAAAGGATTTGAAGCCTAACTGGAAGGATAAGAAGGACATACATAACAATGTAAGAACAAAGCAAGAAATTTAGCCACAATGCAAAATAACAAAAGTAAATGTGGGCACATGAAAGACTTTTAAAAAGTTCATTACCTCCTAAAGGAAGGTCTCAAATTATTACTGGTCCCAGGCATAGACTGCTTCTCACACCATTCCCAGGAATTGATGCTTCTCAACTGTTATTGGGAAAGCTATTCCCTACAAAGATCTGAGGGACTTTAGAATATATAGTTATTCTTTTGGACAACTCACCCACTTATTTTACCTAAATATTTGCAATATGTTATCAAACTGGCTCACACTGATGAAGTCTAGTTACTGAATAAACTTCAAAACTTGCCTCATTTTGCAGACAAACATCATGCCCACTGTGCTTAACATTAAAGGCTAGAAAGGATAACCCATATATTTTCATCATTAGCTTCAGAAATCTAACAAGCCATGCTGATTCACAGACAACCAGAGCAACCTCTCCTGTAGAATTTCAACCTCAAAGCATGTGGGGGTGTGTCTAAATAAAAATAGAAGCCATAAGAACAGAGTGGAGCATATTTCCAAAGCAGTACGCTCACAGATGTCCTTGTCCATTGACAGCCACGTGACTTGCCTATCCATTTTATGAGAACCAGCAGGGAAAGGTACCCTTGGTCTCAGTAGCAGGAAGAGTTGTGCTTCTACAGAGAAACTAGGTATTGAACTTTGTGAAACACATAACTGCTTATAGTCCTTTTTTAGCAAGTGTATAATATTTCATGACTGTGATGATTAATTTTGTGTCAACTGGGCTGGAGTGTGGTGCCCAGTTATGTGGTCAAATATTATTCTGATTATTCTGTGAGGGTAATTTTTTTGGATAAGATTAACATTTGAATCAGAGGACTCTGTGTAAAGCAGATCGTCCCCTATATGTGGATGGGCCTCATCCAATCTGTTGAAGGAATTAATAGAACAAAATGTTGACCTCCCCTGAGCAAGAGGGAATTCTGCCTGCACACGGCCTTCAGACTTGAACTGCAGCATTGATTCTTCCTGGGTCTCCAGCTTGCCAACCCACACTACAAATTTTGGACTCACCAGCCTCCATAATCATGTGAGCCAATCCTTAGAATAAATATTTATTATTTATTATAAATACTTATTATATTTATTTCTTGAGTACATATTACATGCCAGGCTCTGTACAAAGCAGTGAACAAAACAGACAAGATCCCTGCCCTCACGAGATTTATAGTTTAGACCTGTGCTAATCAATAACTACCATAGCTGCTAGACACATGTGGCTATGGACCACTTAAAATATGGCTAGTCCAAGTTGAAATGTGCTGTAAGTATAAAATGCATACTGAATTTCAAACACTTAGTATGAAAAAAAGTTAAATATCTCAAATTTTTATATTGATTACTTGTTGAAATGATAATAGTTTGGAGATATTGGGGGAAATAAAATATATTAACAATTTTTTAAAGACACAACCTGGTACAACCATTTCTACACATCCACAAAGAGAAGGGCAACCCTGGCAGAAAGAGAGCAGGTAACTGATGACACAAACTATTTATCCCGAGATGTGGTCCACAATTGAGGTGGTAGAAACAAAAGAATCCTGGTAGCAGTGTATGCTGAGAACTGCAGTTTTTATGCTCTATAGTAATTCAGAGTATAAAAGGAAATTAAGAGCCCAAGAACAGGAAAATTATGATGAGCCCTAAAACCAGATAAAGTAGAGGAACTTCTAAATAAAATTAAATTAAGACTTCCCTGGTTGTCCAGTGGTTAAGACTCCACCCTTCCACTCCAGGAGTAACGGGTTCTATCCCTGGTTGGGGAAGTTCCACATGCCATGCAACCAAGAAATTAACTAATTGATTAATTTAATTTAATACAAATATGAACTTTTTTTCTTAAAGAGAATCTACATTTTGAGGAAAAAAAAGGTATATATCTTCTATATACATATTTTATCTGTTCTGTTTCTCTGGAGAACCTTAATACAATGGTGCACATTTTAGATACTGTGTATTCTTTTGGCTTTCACAGGCTTTCTTATCATTAATGCTTCTTTGACTGATTTCTCTTACCAAGTTTCATTTTAGTTTATCTAGAGACAGAGAAATGCAGTCCCTGACAGTCAGGAGCCAATCTGGCATTCATAGCTAGACCTTGACGCTCTCCTATGGAAAGTCATTTCAGAGAACATCCATGTCACACAAGGCCAACTGTGACTCTGATGGATCAAGGACAAGAGCATAATCATGTCTGAATACAAACAAAAATATTACCATTGCCCGAACCACAAAAATGTCTAAACATCCCCCTATCTTGGCTAGTAGGAATGACTACAATTTTAGCCTCAGTCTAGTCTTTTCTCCTTTTAGATAAGATTTATTAAGATAGAATTACTCCCACTCTCTGACAGCATCCAATTCAGAACAAAGTCTGCTTCCTCAGTTCTATTCAAAATTGATAAACCCAAACCCTTTAAAATGTTATTTCTAAAACTCTTCTACTGAGGTGACTCACAGTTCTTGATGGTGTGTATTTTCTTTTGAAGAAACAAGCAGTAAACCCAACTTGTTCAACCATAAGTATATTTCTGATGGTCTTTGGCTAGAGAGCATTGACAACTTATCATGTATCATTAGTTGCCTTCAATTACCTCTGGATCAAATCAAGGTGGCTGCAATATTTAAGCAACAGCAACACAAAGTGTGAAATTTAAAAAGACCAATAATAGTTTTGTATTCTAAACACATTCTCAATGCTACATTTGCTGATTTCAATGTTTATTTTAGTATATTATGGCTATAATCCAATGCTGAATATCAAAAGCACTCTACAAATTGCTGTCTAGGAGTATAAAATTAATCTCAAATAGCTATATTGTTTCCTTTTCCTGAAGAAAACTATGGATTTATAATCATTGTAATTCTAGGTGTTATGAGTATTCTATAGCAAATACTTTTTAACTGCCACTGTTAATGCAACCACCAAAAGAAAAAATGTAGGATTATAAATTCCAATTCAATTTAGGAGGTAACAGAATGACACAGTTACAAACTCAAATGATAAAAAAGACCAAACAAATTTGAGCACAGAAAAGAAGTACAAAGAGAAAACAGAAAATAACATGACAAACAAATCCAAATGTATAAAAATACAAAACAAATTTAAAGTTCTTCTACTATCAAAAGTGGAGTTATAGAGACTTAATTAATGATCCTACTGAAGGAATCAAAAACAGGATAAAATAAGTAAAACAGAAGTCTTCAAGACATCGGACTATGGCAACAAAGGATGGTGATGCCTGAGAAATGCAAATGAGGTGCGTCCTAAAATTGCCCCTAAAATTTGCCTTCAAGTGTTTCTAGACCACTGAAACAGGAAGGGGGAACTTAGGCAGAGAATCTGAGTCATAAGGAGATGGAGCTAAGAGCCCAGGTAAAGCAAGACAACTAGACTTTACCAGACAGAATTCTCAAGAGGAAAGGGCTACACAGAGAAAGGACACTGAAATCTGCAGAAGATCCTTCTTGAGTATTTGACATAGTACTGAACATTGCATATGTATGAAGAAAATATCAGAGGTCAGGGAAAAAATCACCCAAAAGGATTACCTGTCATACAGGGCTGAAACAATGCCCGTTCCTACCAACCAAATGAGAAAACATTGTATTTTATGGAGCATTGGGTAGAGTATTCAGATAGTTCTCTATTCTAATATTGAAAAAACACACTCGGGCTTTCCTGGTGGCGCAGTGGTTGAGAGTCTGCCTGCCGATGCAGGGGACACGGGTTCGTGCCTCGGTCCAGGAAGATCCCACATGCTGTGGAGCGGCTGGGCCCATGAGCCATGGCTGCTGGGCCTGCGCGTCCAGAGCCTGTGCTCTGCAACAGGAGAGGCCACAACAGTGAGAGGCCCACGTACGGCAAACACACACACACACAGACACACACACACACACAAGTACATGGGTTAAGAAGGGAAATGATGTTCCTGCAATTTTATTTATTTTCTTAAACATCAGCCTTTATTTTCATTAATTTTCTCTATTGTTTTTCTGTTTTTTATTTCATTGATTTCTTCTCTGACCTGAATCATTTCCTTTCTTTTGCTTGCTTTGGGATTAATTTACTCTTCTTTTTCTAGTGTCTTAAAGTTGGAAACTGAGGTCATCAATTTGAGACACTTTTTTCCCCTAATATAGGAGTGTAGTGCTATAAATTTCCCTCTAAGTACTGTTTTAGCTGCAACAGGAAAATTTTAATATGTTGTGTTTTTCATTCATTTTCATTCCCTTCAAAATACTTTCTAATTTCCTTTTTAATTCTTTGTCTTATGGGTTATTTAGAAGATCTCTAAAATTCCAAAGTTTATTTTTATTACTTCTAATTTAATTCCATCGTGCTCACAGAACATACTTTCTATGAACTGAATCTTTGAAGATTTATTGAGACTCATTTTATGTTCCAGAATATTATCTATGTTGTTTAATGTTCAATGTGCATTTAAAAAATTGAGCAGTTTAGGTTGGTTTGGGAGAATGTTCAATAAATGTAATTAGGTCAAATTGTTTGAGAGTATTATTCAAGTTCTCTACAACCTTACTGGTTTTCTGTCTCCTTGTATTATTAATATCGAGAGTAGATGTTGAAATATTCAACTGTAATTGTGGATTTGTCTATTTTTCTTTGCTGTTCTTTCAGTTTTTGCTTGATGTATGTTCAAGCTCTATTATTAAATGCATAAATAATTAGTATATTTAAGTCCTCATAATGAACTTCTCCCCCTTATCACTATAAAATGACTCTATTTATTGCTGATAATGTTCATTCTAAAATCTACTTTGATATCAATATAGCCACTCCAGGTTCTTTTGATTACTCTTACAATGGCATATTTTCATTTTACTTTTATCTATTTCTGTCATTTTAAAAAATACTTCTTTATACTATTTTCTTATTCCCTTCTCCTTTAGGGACTCCATTTTACATTTATTAAGCTGCTTGAAGTTCTCCCACAGCTCTCTGATGTTACCTTCATTTTGTCATTCTTTTCACCTATTTCCTTTTGAAAACTCTCATTACTCTATCTGTAATTCTCTGATGTCTAATCTACTGTTAATCTCATCTAATGTATTTATCATCTTGGACATTGTAGCTTTCATCTTAAGAAGTTTGATGTGAAGATATATATTTTTTCTTCATTTCTCTACTTAATATGCTCAGTCTTTTCCCAGCTTCTTGAACATATGGATTACAATCACAGTTCTAACATTCTTATTTACTAATTTTGTCATGTGTTGCATTTGGGGGTTGTTTTACTTGATTTTTAGTTTTACTCCTCAATATTGATCATATTTTCTGCTTCTGTGACATGCCTGGTAATTTTTTATTATATGCTGACATTATGAATTTCACTTCGTTGTATGTTGGATATTTTTGTATTTCTATAAATACTCTTTATCTTTATTCTGGGACAGAGATAAGTTACTCTGAAACAGTAGACTTACTTTGGGTCTTGCTTTTCAACTTTCTTAGGCAGGACCAGAGCAGTATGTAATCCATGATGAATTTTCCCTACTACTGAGATGCAAGCCTTTTGAGTACTTTCCTTGATGTCCTATGAATTAAGAGGCTTTCCACTCTGGCTGGTGGGAATAGGAACTATTCTCAATCTTAGTTAAAGTACTATTTTCTTTAATCCTTTCAGGTAATTCTTCCTCTGGTTTCAGATATTTCCTTTACATGCAAGTATTTAATCAGTATACACAGAAAGACTTGAGGGGGAATTCTTCAGCTCTCTCTATGTGCAGCTCTCTTTTCTCTGCTGCTTTTCCCTGCCAACTCAAGCCACCTTGGTCTCCATGGGCTCACAACATTCTCTTCTCGGTTGAAGGAGGCCGTTGGATTCTATCTGGGTTTTCTCTGCCTGTAACACAGCCTCAGAGCTTCCTCCAGGCAAAAACCGGGGCAGTGTTCAAGTTCATCTTGTTTGTATACAGTCTCCCAGACTTCATTGTCCTTTGTTGCCTGATGTCCAGTATCTTTAAAACCACTTTCGTATACGTTTAGTTATTTCAGAGGTTATTTCTAGTCCCTTGTATTGCATCCCCACTGGGAGTAGATCCCAGAATTGAGGCTTTAAATTGACAAAATACTGATGCCAAATAGGAAAAAGAATCCAAGTTTGATATAGTATGACCTGATTCTGCCCAAGTATGTAATTACTGGTCCAAGATATGAATGATTATTAAGAATGATAACGATTGATATTTCTTTAATATTTTTTATTTCATACACAATAAAGGGAAGAAGAAAAATGTTTCCCATTAAAGGCATCCGAGTCTACCCCTACTTTTATTTTCTAAACTGTTATGGTCTATTAATTCTCCCACCAGCTACATCAAAGGAGTGACTGGATAGCTCTCATCTGTTATGGACACAATTTTCTGCATTTAGAACAATACAGAGAATCATACTGGCAATAATTTGGGGAAGCAGAGACTATGAACTCTGCTCATGGTGTTTCATTTTTACTGTTGCTTTATGGACTTCATATCATACTTGAGTTGAAGTTCATAGAAGTTTTAATAAGTGTAAACCCAGGGAGCTCATAAGCCATGTCCCAAACTCTACAACTGTGGTCATTCTTTATTTTGCTCTGTTGTAAGGAATGCTGATTCATACCCATATCTCAAAGCAATTTTCCACTCCATTTAGCTTACATGTTTATTTAGGAAATACTTATTGAGTGCCTACTATGTCAAGGCACTGTGTGAGACACTAATTTTATAAAATATGAAACAAAGAATAGTCTCTGTACTAATGAAGTATATAATCTAGTGATGACATAGATAATACAGGTTATCAAATAAATAAGTATTTAAATACAAATTGTATTCATTGCTATGAAAGAAAGTAACAAGGGGCTATGCTAGAGAATAAAAAGCAATCAATTCTGATAACACGGAGAGGTCCTATCTAAGACAGTATCATGTAAGTGACCCACTGAAGGAAGAGAGCTAATCATAGCAATAGCACAAAAGAGAGCTGACAGAGACATATGTTTGTACTTACATATTATGAAAGGAAAGACAAAGTTGTTGTGTTCAAGGATATGAAATAAAGCCATTGTGGCTGAAGTGCAGCAAGGGAGAGAGCGGAACAAGATGAGGTTGGAAGATAAGCAGATGCCATATCACACAGGGTCCTAAGTGCAATAGTCATTGAAGACTTTAAACCATGGGGATGTCAGAATCATCTTTATGTTCTTGGTATATTACTCAGCCATAAAAACGAATGAAATAATCCCATTTGCAGCAACATGGATAGACCTAGAGATTATCATACTAAGTGAAGTAAGTCAGACAGAGAAAGACAAATATCATATGATATCACTCATATGTGGAATCTAATTTTTAAAGATACAAATGAACTTATTTACAAAACAGAAACAGACTTACAGATATTTAAAACAAACTTATGGTTACCAAATGGGAAACATGGTGGGGGGAGGGATAAATCAGGAACTTGGGGTTAACATACACACACTACTATATACAAGATAGATAACAAACAAGGACCTACTGTATAGCACAGGGAACTCTACTCAATATTCTGTGATACCTATATGAGAAAAGAATCTGAAAAAGAATGAATATATGTATATGTATAACTTAATCACTTTGCTGTACACCTGAAACAAACACAAAATTGTAAATCGACTGTACTCCAATAAAAAAAATTTTTATTAAAAAAAAGAGTAATCTTTATGCTCTTGAAAGATCACTCTAACTTCCATATGTATAACAGACTGGAGGAAGCAAAAGTAGAAGCAAAGATATCAACTAGGGAACTAATGCAGGAGTCCAGATGAGAAAGACAGTGAAATACACTGAGATGGTGGTGGTGGTGGAGATTCAGAGAGTGGGTGACTACATGTTAGGATAGAGAATTTGTTTATGGATGGATATTTGAGGGTAAGGGAGGGGAGGAATAAACCTTAAGTCTCAAGTTTCTGATTTAACAATTAAATCAACAATGATGTTGTTTACTGAGATGGGAAAAGTCTAAGTGAGAAAAAGTTTTAGAGGTGAAATCAAGAGCTCATTTTTGGGCCATTCAGTTTGGAATGCCCAGGGGTTATCAAAATAAAGATGTTAAGTAGCCAGCTGAATAAATAATTCCGAGGAGGAGTTTGAAATGGAAATAAAATCTCGGTAGTTATTAGAATTTAGGGCATATTTAAAGACATGAGATTGGATAAACTAGCTAAGGAGAGAATGTAATCAGGGGAACTTAAGACTTATCCTCAAGTATGATAGCTAATATTATATGTCAACTTGACTGAATCATAGGATGCCCAGATGTCTGGTTAAACATTATTTCTGGGTGTGATTGTGAGGAGATTTACAGAAGCGATTAGCATTTGAATTGGTAGACTAAATAAAGTACATTGCCGTCCCCAATGTGGTTGGGCATCACCCAATCCACTGAGGACCTGAATAGAATAAGGAGGAGGAGGGGAGTATTTGCCTTCTCCCACTGTCTGACTGTTGAGTTGGAACATTGACCTTCTCCTGCCCTTAGCACTTCTGATTCTCAGGCCTTCAGACTCAGAATGGAATCTACACCATTGAATCTCTGGCTCTCAGGCCTTCAAACTACATGACTGCTCTTCCTGGGTCTCCAGATTGCAGATGGTAGACCATGGGACTTTTCAACCTCTATAATCACTTGAGCCAATACCTTTTTGATAAATAGATTATAGATAGATAGATAGATAGATAGAAAGATAGATATAGAGATATAGAGATAAGTTCTTTTTCTCTGGAGAACCCTAATACACCAATAAACTCCAACATCTAGATTTCAGGCAGAAGAAGAAGAGTACCATAGAAGAAGGGGGGGAAAGAGGACAGAGTGATATTATAAAAGCCAAAGGAGGAAAGTGTTTTAAGGAATATAATGTGAGTAGATTGAGGAAAGGCATGTGTCAATTAGTTTCAAATGTCAATAGCGCTCTTGTGAAGAACAGTTTTTATGAAACATTAGAAGTAACAGCCAGATTGAATAGGTTGAAAAGAGATAGGAAGTGAGGAAGTAGAGACTGCATGTCTGACAAATAACTTGGGAAAAAATTATTTGGAAGGAAATCAGTGTAGTGGGGTGGTTAATAGAGGGTGACATGGGGTTAAGGAAGGAGTTTGTTAAGAGATATATATCTATATATAGATATAGATGTAGATGTAGGTATAGATTTAGATAGATATATCCTTTCTCATTTTTCTTACTGAATTAGACCCTGAATATTTGTCCTGGTACCAATTTGAAACATACAAATAAGTTAGGGGAAAAAAATAAAGTTACCTAGCATCATCAAGGATGGAAGGCTTCATGGCAGTTCACTGTCCTGAAAGGTATGTGGAAAGCCACTCCATCAATATTTGTACAAAGCGACGTATTTTAAAAACTTACTAGTATCAACACAATTTTACAAAACAACTATCCAATCAAAAATAGCCTTTCTGTTTAACAAGAAATATTTTTGACACAGATCCTTGTAAAATTGCAGTAATTCATATATGTGTAGCTATGAAAAGCTTTCTTTCTCTGACTGTATAAAACTAAGCACTACCAGACCTAAGACAGAGGGTTTGCCCTCAAATTTAACTTCAAGATTTGCTTTTCCTGCACTTTTACTGCAAAAAGAGCTAAACTCACAGGACATTTCCAGCAAACATGAGAATTTTTCAGTTCTTTCCCCACATACTGTGTGAGTTATGGATAGGTGAAGAGTAGATAAATAAGCATAGATGAAGAAATGAGCAAAGCCCCTAATTGCAAGGGAGCAGTTTAGAAACTAGTCTTATTATTTAATATAAAAACATATAAAGTTTAAGGGAAAGGATTGTTTTTTAATTTAGTAGTTTCTATCCAAGAATGCCCAGCATATTCCATTCACTCTTGCTGAACACAATGAGGTTGACCTTATTATTTTAATTTTACAGATGAAGAAACTAGGTTTTATGGAAGTTAAGCATCTTACCTAAGTATATACAACTGGTAAGTATCAGAGCTAGGGTTTAAGTCCAGCTTTTCCAAGTCCAAAGCCAATGTTTCCAAAGATATAGCATAATGATCTGCAGCAGAAGGAAGTGGTTAGGAATGTAGGCTAGGAACCAGACTGCCTGAGTTCAATACCTAATTCCACTCCACTTTAATCTGTGAATTTGTTCAAGTTATTTCTTCTGCTCTATCTCAGTTTTCTCATTTATAAAATGGGGATAATGATATTTACCTCATAGGGTTTTTATGAGAATTAAATGAGTTTAAACAGTGCTTGAACAATATACCTCAGTAAATGACAACCATTAACACACTAACATTCTTTTAAGAAAAACAGTTCTTCTCTATTTGGTAAGGTTACCCTTTTATGAAGAGTGCTCTTAGTAACTAGTGAGCAAAAATGCTTCACAGTCAAATCACCCTAAACTATTTTTGATCTTATATCTGAACACAGACAACCAGAATTTTAATTTCAAAATTCTGACAAAATTGTCTTCGGTCCATCACTGCTTATGTATTTGCTTTTTGTTCAAGCTTTCCCTACCCCACCCTCCAGTAAGTCTTTGTTTATCTTCCTGTAAAAAAAAGGACAGTGACTAAATCCAGCAGCACCAAAGCTGGGAAAGCTTCCAAGTTCATTTGCAGAATACTCCACAGAGCTAGAGATATGTGATCTGTCACAATATTGTAAGTTTGCACTAAGTCTGCATTCTAAAAACTCACTGGGAAAAAGGAAAGCAAACAGGAAGGAACAGCTGGGTCAGTGGGCTTCTCCATTCATTGCATGGTAATGACTTTGCCCACACTCATTGCCCATTTCTCCTACAAACAATAGAATTCAGATGAGTAGATGTGTCAGAACTGGGTTGCTCTAAGATGACAGAAAAAGACTCCTGTCTTTTATATAATTGTAGCCTTTTGGCCTTGTGGTTGTTACATGCAATAAATGTCATTTTAAGAGGACTAGCCCTTACATCCCATCAAAATCTTCCCAGGAAACCTGGAGCATAGAACTCTGGTATTCTCTCATATTGTGGCAGAACAGCAGCAGTACAGGCACATTACCGAAATAGCATGGTCCAAGGGAGGTAAAGCTGATCTGTTTTGTGGTAGAAAGCCTTTCCATTGAATTTGCTGGAAAATCAGGAGAAAGAGCTACTTAACACTCATCTTTTGAATATTATGCATCCTGCCTTGTCCCTGTGATGGAAGAGCAGAAAAATGAGGGACTGCAAACAGAAAAAAGGAATCAACAATCTGAGGATAAAATGATACTGGCGTGTATGTGTGCATGTCCGTGTTTTCCTGGAGTGGCTGGGGAATAAATGATATTTATGCCAAAGTATGGCTTTATAGAAATTATTTCAGAGTTCTTGTGGTTACTCCTAAATTTTATTACATATTTGGAAGTTTGATAAACAAAGGGAAATCCAAAGCTCCTAGCTATGGGAATTAAATACTTAGAAAAATCAGCTAAAGGCAAAAGAGAAGAGAGAAAAGCTTCAACAGATTAAAAGTTTCACAAAAGTGTCATTTTCCAATGTAAATATAAACTACCTCATAATTGTCTGTGTGTTTACCCATGTGCATATATGTGTGCATTCATACATGGTCACATGCACAAAGAATTTAAAGCCACGCAGTTTGAATTGAAATAATACATATGTCTCAATTATCTGGATGCTACAAGAAAAAGCAAAAATGATTCTGACCAGAATAACTTTTATAATTGTTTTAGTTTTCCATTTCAATCATGTGTAGACTATTTTAGAACAGTTGTTTTTCTTTTTAAGAAAATTATTTGGCAATCATTGGAATGGAGAACAAAATAGGCCCATTTCTTTATTTTTTTCAGATGGACTACTAATACAGATGGTGCTATTAAAATTATGTCAAAGTAATGTTCACAGAAAAGTGGGATTTAAATTCAAATATTTTTAAAAGTTCATTCAGAAAGAAAAAGAGTGATACTTTGAGTCAAGATAAGACAACCTTCCAAATAATTTATGCAATACTTCAACTATCAACAAAATAATTTACGTTATTGAACTTCCTCTTCCAAATGTAAAAATTTAAATATCTCCTACAATTCTTTTCATTATTCCATGGAGTCTTCATCTCAAGAACACTGGTAAAGGAGAGGAATAATTGCATCGTTAGCACTTGTTTGATGGGGTCTACTCAAAAATACCAGTGGAATTGACTATTTATCATTATTGCTTCAGCAAATGGTTTCATATGGGCTAAATAATAAAAAATATAACAAGCTAGGATTTCTTAGAGGTGGGCTTGACTATTTGACAAACTTCTGAAATAATCTCAAGCAAGTAAAACTCAACAGAAATAAACATTTGTCTTCTAATTGCTGTCATGATAAAAACTTTCCATAACTTATAAATTATTGAATTATACTCCTCAGACTGGAGCAGTAGGTGGATAACCAACCTTTGGTCTAGATCATAGCTTGGATACATTGCTTTCCTTCCTCTGAGTTGTTAGGTACATTAAGACAGAAAATACAAATTTGCAGAGCTCCCACTGTTGGCAGAACAATGGCATATACGACAATATCTGATTTCCAGAGCCCTTCTTAGGTATCATACTTCCAAAGGTTTAAAGTGGCAAATAATGCCACATTCTAGCACCTGGGAGCCAAGCTGGGATCTTACATTCAAAGTCAGATTTTTTAGTCAAGATGGGTATATGTTTTTAATTACATTTCAATCAAGTTAAAATGTTTTTTTTCTTTAAACTATTCATCCTCAGCCATAATGTTTAAAAACAAAAATAGGCTCTATGAAATATTTTCTAGAAATATATGAAATATGAGTAAACTTGTTTAGTAATATTTATTGCTCAATATCCTTAATCATTTACACCTTTAAAAGAGAGAAGGAGAGTTTTCCAGTGTGTTTATCCTTGAACTCTAAACATTTTGGTTCCTGCCTTTTTAAGGCAGCCCAAAATCCAGAGAAAACAAGGACGATGAAGAGAGTTATATAAAGAGTCAACAACCAGTTGCAGTCAGAATACTTTCAAAGAATTGTGTATGAAATTCTAAGGAGAACTGAGAGACAGCTATGTACATTTAATTTAAATCACCAGTGCAAGTGTATATGAGAGAATAATTAGTTTGAAAAATTCTATTAACAATGTCATTCAAGTGCCTGAAATAATCAATGCATGTTGGCAAAACTTACAAAGATAAGTTTTATGAATTTATTCATATAACAAATGTTTATTGAGAACTCATTGTATGCCAGAAAAATTCCCTGCCTTCATGAAATTAATATTAAATAGTAAAAAACTATATACATCCAAATAAAATATATAATGGGTTGACTGGTGATAAGTGCTAAATAAAACTTTATTTTATGTTGTAAAATAAAGTTGCAATGGTGTGTTTGTTAGTTATCTATTACCACAATATTGCAGCATTCAGCAATAGGTATATATTGCACGTGCGTCAACTATGCTGATCTGGCTGGGGTTGGCTGGCTGTAGGATGATGAAGTTGATCTCAGGTGAGATGACTGGGGCAACTCAGCTCTAATCCACGTGTTTCTCAACTTCCGGGAGGCCAGTCTGAGCAGGTTCTCAGGGACTTGGAAGGGGTGTGAGGGAGTAAATGCAGACAGTCAACGTTTCTTGAGACCTAGACTCAGAACTGGCACACTGTCACTTCTAATTCATTCTACTGGCTAAAGAAAGTCATATTATAGAACCTAGACACAAAGAACAGTGTAGGTCATCCCACCCACTGGGAGAGAGAACTGGAGAGTCAAGAGTAAACAGTATGGATACAAGGAGAGGTAAAAAAGGGGCCAGTGATACATTTACAGTGTGGAGGCTACTTGAAAAGAGTGGTCAAGAAAGAGGTTATTGATCTCTTTGATCCAATTGATCAGACACCTTAGGGAAGTGAAGGGGTGAGCCACTGGGATATCTAGAAGAAATACTTCACGTGAAATGGCCATGAGGCAGAATGGAGAAAATGAGGGGAAGTGGTAGAATACAGGGTTACAGAGGTGGTAAGGGAGGTGAATTGGAGCAAAGATCCTTCAGGGCCTTGTAGGCCCTTGAAAGATGTTTGATTTTACTCTAAGTAAGATAAGAAGCCATTTAAAGATTATGAGAAAAGACAAAACATAATTTAATATTTAGGGGATTTACTACAACTAACGAAATGCTGGGTAGACTAGTGGTTGTCATGAAAATTGAAAGATTAATTGAGAGCCATAGACAGATATGCACTTATAGACAATAAGAAGAATTGGTAAATTCTACATGTACAATCCTATATACAAAACTATGTATATAATACCTTAAAGGAAATTTAATGGTTATTGAAGGTAAAGTGATTTACAACCTGCTTATGTTGAATTTAGAAAATAGCCCAGCTAAGCAAAGACTTCACTATAGCTATGACCTTGGATGTATTACTGCTGTTAATCATGTGTTCCATTAACAGCCACTCTCCAAAATATCAGAACTAAGCTATTAAAATAAGGGTGGGATGATGATGGCAGTTATATGAATAACTAAAGCCAATATATTTTGAAGTTCAAGGAAGAGGAGGGACTTTTAGTACTTGCCTAAGATCCAGCTTGGCTTTTACTGAATACGTTGCTTTGAAGCAAATATTTTTATGAAAAAATGTATGATATGGGTTTTATATCAATGGTAAATCTTGATTGATAGATAAGTTTTTCTTTCTTCAAATAGAACATATAGGCTAAGCAAAAAATATTAACAAAATCACAGATATTGCTAGTATACAGGTAACATAGTAAGGCTCAAGGAAACTAAAGGTTATATGGTTAGAATCCATGTTATAGAAAATAATTAGGCTTGTAATAAATTGACTTATTTATTTACAGTCCACCTCCTTTCACAAGAGACTTGAGGTTTCACGTAGACTTGAGATAACTCAGCTAGGAAATGTGCAATTATGGAGAAAAGAAAGAACACTTCAAAAGAGTAACTAAGATATAATGTAAACTGGAATTTCAAGTCTCTTTACAGAATATACCAAGTGGTATTTTTTTCTATAAAAGCTCTTTTCTGGGTTTCTCAAGGTTGTCTTGATATTTGAAAGAGAAATTAAATTTGTTCTGCATTTTCCCAAATTGGATATTGAATAGATGGTACACACTGAGATATAGATGTTAAGACAACTTCAGGGAAGCCTTGAAATCGTGTCCAGAATATCCTGCATTCAAAACTGAGATAATAATTCTCCTTAATCAAAATTGAGAAAAGTAATAGAAAAGGAAAATATCAAACTTCAGTTAAAAATATATAGTTAAAGCTCAAATTCCTACTCCATAGAACAACTACACTTTTATAAAATAGAATGAAAACCAAAAATGTTTCTGGAGAAGGACAGTGGAAACTGGATTGCTCTTTGACAGTAGTTCTAGAAGAAAAGTCACATGACCAGTTGATTTGTCTACATATAAAGTCCTGGCTGGTTGACAAAATATACTGAGTTAAAAGATTAAAATGTTATCATTAGAGTATACTTGAAGTTTTTAAGATGTGTCATTTAAAAAATCACTCAAATTATTTTAGGTGACATTATTGTCTTAGTCATTTGGGGCTGCTATAACAAAATACCATAAACTGAGTGGCTTATACACAACAGAAATTATTTCTCACCGTTCTGAAAGCTGGAGGTCTAAAATCATGGCGCCAGCATGGTCAGGTTCTGGTAAGGGCTCTCTTCTGCATTGCAGACTGCCAAACTGCTGTCTTCTCATTGTACCCTCACATAGCAAAAAGGGAGCTAGGGAGATCTCTGGGGTTTCTTTTACGAGGGTAATAATCCCACTCATAAAGTTCCCACCCTCATGATCTACTTACCTCCCAAAGACCCCATCTTCTAACACCATCACTCTGGGGGTTAGGATTTCAATACATGAATTGGGGGGAGGGGCACAAACATTCTGTCCATAGCATTTATGAAACATGCTAATTATTTTTCAACTTTTTTTTCCACTGATGAGAAAACTGTCCCTCAGCCAGGTAAAGTAACGTATCCAAACTCCCTCAGCTAAAAAAGTTTAAAAAACATACAAATCTAAGGTTCACAAAATGATCTGACTTCAAGGCAAGGGCTTATTATACTGTGCTTATTTGTCTTTCACATGAAGTAAGTTTAGACTGATTCTGTGTGTCCTCAAGAGATTGAATAATGGCAGATAAATTTCAGCTCAATATGAGTGAATTAATATACTAGTTCATAGGAGAGTATGTGGTAAGGCATTTTTATTCATCTTTAGGAGATCTCTGTAGCTTTTTTTGGCTGAAATTATACCCTTCAACATAAAAAGATAAAAATAATACTGAACATTGGCAAAATCACCTATGATTAGTAGAGTTTACTGGTGTTATCTGTTTTCAAGACAAATGATAAAAATAATAGGGGAATTAAATGTTCTTACCAAGCTCCCTACCTCACCCCCGTCCCTGCTGCCCAAGAATATAGCTTTCTACAACCAATTGGGCATATTTAATGATAATGTTTTTGTTAAAATATATATACATAAACAAATATTCCCATGTATGGAAATGAGAATTACTTCAGAATTAGTGTTAACTTTACCAAAACATAGACAAACAAAACAAAACAAAACCTTACTCCTGGTTGATCTACAAATTTATTTATAAAGTAGACACTTTTGCAGATTTAGAGTTGAGTTATCAAATTTTAAAACGTATCAATAATCCTCAGCCTTGTGTGAGCTGTTCCAGTTCCAGATGTCTATGTATCAATAGTTTCTCCTGGAATGTCTACACTAGAAAACACTGAAATAATGCAAATGTTTGGTTTTCACAATCTTCTACTAAGAAGCACATGTAGGAAGTCTGGAGATAAAAACAATAATTAATAATTCCAAATGTATGAGATTTATATATGGGATGTCACCG
The DNA here is from genome assembly GCF_964374135.1 of Grampus griseus. Taxonomy (NCBI): domain Eukaryota; kingdom Metazoa; phylum Chordata; class Mammalia; order Artiodactyla; family Delphinidae; genus Grampus; species Grampus griseus. Next base: position 76,011,286 of record NC_139007.1, read on the forward strand.
TTGTCTTTCTTTGACTTTTCTGGACACCACAACTCCCTGATTTCTGTACCCAGTTCCTACGCCTCTTCCTCACCAGGATAGAAATCAGATGCAAATAAAGCTTCTACTCTAGGAGAAATAAAGGAATATGGAGTAAAGGGAATAGGTTTCCTTTCTAAAAGTTTGTTTTTCATTTCTTTTTCAGAGAAGGAATCACTCTTGTTTCAGGCAGGTTTGAAGGGTTGGAAATTCTCACTTGGTGATAGGAAACACACGGTTACATTTTCGCGGACAGGCGGGTCTGAGGCAAGGAGGGCTAAAGAAGAAGATTTTGTGTACCCTGCCCCCAAACGATTGCTTAGGCAGTAAGGATGGAAGAGCGCTGGGGTGTAGGGTGGTCAGAGTTGCATCAAGTCAATGTCTTTCCTGTCATGTTATACTGAGAAAACGGCGCTGGAAAAAGAGTGATGTCAGCCCCCTTTCTTATGCTTTACAGTCTCCAAAACCTAACTCTCTGTTTGTCTCACTCCCAACCCCTTCTCTCCAACTCCCTTCCTTGTTCTGCCCCTCCTTAGAGGTGTTTGCACAGACGAGTGCCGAGTGAGGAAACCAAGTCGTTGGATCGCTTTGCGCAAAATCCACTTCTCTCTCCTCCCTCCGCTCCAGCCTCTGGATCCCGCACAGCCCTCCTTCCCCTCCCCCCAGCGGTGTGGGGTTGACGATGTGTCTCTGTACTTCTAAGGTGGGAGGGGGCTACAAGCAGAGGATACCGTCAGATGCTTAGCTCTCTCCTTCTGCCTGACTCTCCTCTCTGGCTCCGCCAGGGTTGGTCTATAAGAAATAGCCGGAGCTGTGGCAGCGGCGAGAGGAAGCAGCGGAGGCGCGTAGACCCTGAAAGTCCGGGTGCTCGCGGTTACTCGCAACGCGGTCCCAGCCGGCCGGTCGTCAGCACCATGGACAGCAGCAGCGTCCCCAAGAACGCCAGCAATTGCACTGATCCCTTCACGCACTCTTCAAGTTGCTCCCCGGGACCCAGCCCTAGTTCCTGGGTCAACTTCTCCCACTTAGAAGGCAACCTGTCCGACCCATGCGGTCCGAACCGCACCGAGCTGGGCGGGAGCGACAGCCTGTGCCCTTCGACCGGCAGTCCTTCCATGATCACGGCCATCACCATCATGGCCCTCTACTCCATTGTGTGCGTGGTGGGTCTCTTCGGAAACTTCCTGGTCATGTATGTGATTGTCAGGTAAGGAAGGCTACAGGGCTCCGAGTGTAGATTTCAGTGGCTAATAGGGGCATAAAGGGTGTCCGGCGGGAGGGTGAGAAAAGGGAGGTGAGCAGGGGAGAGTATGGAGGTGACAGTGGATGGAATGGTTGCTGTTTGAGTACAAAATCCTACTTTTCTATTCTTCGCTCCGTTGATAAAGACATAATCCAAAATTTTGGGAACGGAGAAGTTGCTCTGGTAAAACTATAAAGTTCTGGCAAAAAAAAAAAAAAAAGTCTATCTTACAGCTTGCTTATACTGAGCCAAGAGGGCTCTCAGCTCTTGAGCACAGTGTCCCACAGTCCCTTCCAAAGGAGCTGTGGAAACAATAATTTGTGAATAATGGAAGAGAAATTCTAGTTATTTTACCCCTAATTGGGGAGAGGAGGGGCAGGTTTCCTGCTCAGTTCTTTTCAGAGATGAACCTTGGCAACTTTCCTACTCCTGCTGGTGCCAGGGTATTTTGCTGCACCACTGGCCCACCTTCCTCTTCCTCGGTCATAGCAGCCCTTATTCCACTCTTTCTTCCATCCTGAGACCACACTCATAGAGGAAGTTTTTCTGGTGTCTTTCCACAGTAAATAGTGTCGTTTTGCTGTGACAAACATGACAGCTGTGTTGCCTAGACCAGTTTGCAGTTGGCAGCTGCAGATCTGCTAGGAGAGTCACAAACTGAATGGGGATAGGTAGGGTGGTTCAGAACTGCAGGTCATGACAGTTTTTCAATGCCTCCAAAAGCTGAAACTAGTTAGAAGTGACCAAAGGCAGCATAATTCTGGATTATAAACTATTACATAAGAAGTTGTAATGGTTGCTCTGGAAAAATTAAGAAGTGTCTTTATCCAATGAAATTGTTTCAAAAGAGTTCGTGGCCCACTTTCTATTTGCCCAGATGTTCCAGGTTTATCTGGCAAAGAGTGTGCAAACTCTCAGCATTGAGATTGATGTAAATAGATTGTGTTAGTGTTGATGTGCATATTCAAATCCTACATGTTAATATGGAATACTATATTTTCACTTTTGTTGAAGTAGATAATTATTTTAATACTTTAAAATGGCTCCTGATTTAGGATTTTCTTTCTACTAGGGGTTCTATGTATGTAGCAAGCATGGCATTTTCATATTGGCTACAATACTGGCTTCATCTATTCAACAAGTATTGCAGGTTTCAATGGAGCTCTTTAATCGTTTAACAATCATTTTCTCCATTATGCTTCCATTATCAACGTGCTGCAAGTTGCTTATCGATTCTTTCTACTTTGATGTACGATTTCTTTAATTGATGATTGTTAAAGAGTGAAACTAATTTTCCTGATCTTTTGATGAGGAATAAGATAAGTAGTTTCTCTGAGAAAAGAGCACCATCTGTTGCAAAGAAGGCTAACAACAAAAGGAAAAATGCAGGGAGAAAATCAATGGAAGAATTTATTTTTTAAAACATTACTTTATGTAATTCAATATAAAGCTTCATATAAAAGATAAAAATTGTCTCTTTTGCATTTATCATAATAAAAATAACAATTAAAGGTCTGCTTCATGAAGGGAAAATGTTTCTCATTTCTCCTAAGAAAATTCATAGAATCATGAGTTTATAGAGCTAGAAGGGAAACTAGAGCTTTTCTAGGCTAGGTGATTAAAATGTGGCAGAGAAAATATAAATGATTTCTCCAAGGACAGATAATTCATTAGTTCAGTACCATGGAATTGCTCTTAGCTAATATAATTTTGTGTTTATTAGAGTGGCAAATCATGATTTGAGTTAATTCAACTAGAAGATTGACAGAGTAGGTTTAGATAATAATGTGGAAATAATAAATCAGTCCAAATTTATGCCTGTAATCCTGGATAATGAAGGATAAATAGAAATTACCAAACCATCTTGATACCCTGCCATCTCAAACATAATCTTTTATGCTCTGTTATTGCTTCTCTTGGTATTTTCCTTCCTGACTTTTCTCCTCTCTAGTTTATGCTTTTCTATAAAGTGAGAGCCAATAGAGCAGCAGCTGGCTGTGAAATAAGCAGATCGGTTTTATTCTAGTGTTTAAGAGATTACTACTTGGGTGAGTTTGTTCTAAAGGCATTAAAATGTAAAACCTCTGAACTTTTGATGACTTGGAAAAGGATGGTGACACTGTCTCTGAGAACATGATATTATGCTTTATTTTTCTGTGCTTAAAGTTTTAACAAAATACATTCACTTTTTTTATACAACAGAAACTAACCCAACATTGTAAAGCAATTATACTCCAATAAAGGTGTTAAAAGAAGATAAAAAAAGGGCACCCCAAACACCCACCTGTGGCAAGCCAGGTGTTTAATTCCAAGGTCAGGTAATCCTCTGGGTATATGACTGTGAAACAGAAAAATAGTTCAGTGACAAATGAAGTGATGAGGAAAGCCTCTGGGGAGTGAAGAAACTATATCTATTTAGCTGAGAAATTTAACTGGACTGTCTCCAGGCTGTGGTTATTTCACTACAAAATGATCAGTTCGGGGACATTATTGCCTCTGTTAGAAAGATGAATATAATGCTGCATCTATTAAAGTACTGAGGTGAAATGCTTACTTCTTGCTATTATTTAAAATTCAACAAATACTTCTGAATTTTCAAGTAGTTACGGTTTTCTAATCAGATTAAGATTATATTTATTAGAATGTCTTAACACATTGAGTGAACCATGAGGTTCGATGACTATGGCAACAAAAAACAACAACAAAAATAACAGGTAATATAGATGCCATGAATGATTAATGATTTTCAGTTCTGTATCTTAACTCCACCATCATCATAACTTCATCAACAACATTACTAAATAATATAACTTAAGTAACATTCTTACACAGTGCTGTTCTAAGGAACATAAGGGAGGAAAAGAGATGCTGCTACATGATTTAAAATTTTAAAATCCAGATGTTAAATGATAGACTGTTATAACTGTTCATTATCTGAAAGCTTTTTTGGTTTTAAAGTACTTGCATGGTAACTATATATTAAAAATTACCACAGTTATTCTGGAAAAATAAGGCGATAAAATATTACAATATGTGGCAATCATTTAAAATGGGATAATAGTATATTATTGTCAAGAAGGTTTTAAAGAAAAAAAATCAATCAAAATAATACACAAAGTTATAGCCACCAGGAGTGTTTCACTTATTGAAAATATTTGACCAAAGTAAAGAATTAACCATAGCTGTAAAAACTGATATAGTCCCAGATGTATTTATTTTGTGAGTTTTTTTCAAGAGATTTGTCCATTTAGTTATGGTCTATGCAGACACTGTTGGAAAAAGTAAAGGGTTAGAAACTGTTAGATCTCTGGGGGCTATGTAAGCCATCCTTCCAAATAAAGTTCCAATGAAGAGTGCCAAATTATATGGCCTTCTTTTTTAAGATTATTTCTTAACTTGACGAGATGAATTCTCAATATTAGTTATCAGATAAGAGCATTTAAATATATGCAAGATGTTATTATCTTTGATTTCACTAAGAAGTATTTCTAATTTTAAAACATGTCCTATGATCTCTGTGTATTAAATATTATTAAATATTTGATTCAGGTTTAAAGTACAGAATGATCAGTGGAGAGCTCCTAGTAACATCTATCACAATGTGAACTGTAACTGCTGTTTCCCGTACAGGTGCTAATTCTGTTGGGAACACCTCTTTCTCAGTGTGTCCTGACAACACTAAATTGTTTTTCATTTCCTCCATTGTAAGCTATGTCTCTGTCATTTGCATAGAGTTATCACTGAGTTTCTTTTCCTTCTCTCCTTTCATGAATGAGCTATCTTATACTTTATGAAATATTTCCAACATAAAGAAATGTATAGAGAATAATATGATTCTTCACCTTTAAACCTTATATATAATTATGATAATTATATATACCTCTAATAATATATAATATATGTTATATTATATATAGTATATATTTATATATACATAATACATAATTGTATATAATTTACATATTTTATACAATACATAGTGTAATATATAATATGTAATTGTATATACATAATAATATATAATATATATAAGAAGCCATCTCTCTTCTCCCATTATACTCCCTCCCTTGAGACTATCACTGTTGTAAATTTGGTGGTTATTATTCATATACATATTTTAAAATTTTTATTTCACATGTGTGTTTCCACAAATGAAGGGTAATCATTTAAACATGCTCTTCAAACTGCATATATTATTTATATTTTATATTAATGTTGATATACATAATTTCACTATTTGCCCAGAGTTGTTCTAGTTCCAGCAGATCAAGGATAAAAACAAACGTCAAACACAACAACATAAAAGCAAACAAACAAACAAAAACTCAGGTCATTACCCCTCCTATATCCTTTTACTTTATCTCTAAGGATGTGTTTTAAATTAATGTAAAGATTTCTTTGTGTTTTCCCATAGTGACAAATATTTCCATGTTACTTATCTACAATATTCAAAAAAATGTTTTCAGCAACTGCTGCAACAAATATATCTGTTCATGAATGTAACCCAGGCATAATTTCTCCACTTCTGAGAAGGAAATAGAAATAATTTCTGACTACTTCAAAATGTCATTCAAGATAAATACTGGCAATATTTACTTTGGGGTTTTGTAAGCCTTGGAGGACCCCTTACACATAAAAGCTGAAATGTTATTTCTTCTAGTAATGCACTTTAGTTATGAATTGAAACCAAATTGTTTCAGTCAGCAGGAAAAGATAAACTCATTTCAATAGATAATAGCTGATTCACTTTGTTATAAAGCAGAAACTAACACACCATTGTAAAGCAATTATACTCCAATAAAGATGTTAAAAAAAAGAATACATATTTCTTAAGAATCCTGTCTTATAACTTCTGTTCTAAATCTTAGTTATAGAATTGTCATCATATAAATTAAAACAAGTTGCTAAACACTAAAAACAAAAAGTAGCATTTTAAAATATATTGATAAGTATGAAGACTAAATGTTGAGTGGAATTTTAAAATATGAGACTCTCATTTTCTCCTAATTCATAGAGAAATTGCCTGAATATTTGCCTTCAGAAATTAATCACATTCTGGATGTTGCATTGCAAAACTGATCAGAGAGATAGTGGCTCTACCGAATCTAACCAAGTGAACCTTTATAAGCCAATAGGTAGGGCAGGTAGGGCTTTTACACGTGATGAAACACGTGATGGGTTCTATCAGATGAGAGAGAGAGATCAATCTATTCTAGATATCAGATTCTGTCTAGGCAAGAATATTATCAAGTACAGTTTGCTTTTTTAATTCAATTATGTATTAGTTTGTCATTTGCATATATTTAAACTTCTGTTTTTAGAAATACAAGGGAATCAATTTAATTTTGAGAATTTTATTTCAATATGCAGAATTAAACAGACCACATAAGTTTTTAAATCAGGGCGCCATACCTAGGTATCTAGTGACAGACTGATAATTGAAACATATGGATATCCATTTTGTTTTCAAGCTATTCCCTCTAATTTTGATAAATGATAATACAAACATAAACTTGTCTTCATGCCATGAACTCACTGTCATATTTAATATGGAACTTAGCTTGTGGATTTTCTTCTTCAGAAGAATGTTTTTAAAATATTCCCTTGAAGAATGTTGCATATGTAGTCCACCTTCATTATTCATAGATTCTGTATTTGCAAACAAGCTTACTTGCTAAAGTTTATCTGTAACCCTAAAATCCGTATTCATGGGCTTTTGGGGTCTGTCACAGACAAGGGCAGAGTTGCTCTGATGGGCAAATTCCCAGCTGAGGTCAAACGAAACAACACTCTGCCTTCCTGTTTCAGCTCTCAGAGTGTAAATATTTCCTTTCTGAGGTCTATTTAGGGCCACATTTTTAGCGTTTTTGAAGTTTTTGTTGTTGGTGATTTCACTGTTTAAAATGGCCCCAGGTAAGGCTTCCCTGGTGGTGCAGTGGTTGAGAGTCCGCCTGCCGATGCAGGGGACACGGGCGCGGAGTGGCTGGGCCCGTGAGCCATGGCCCCTGAGCCTGCACGTCCGGAGCCTGTGCTCTGCAACAGGAGAGGTCACAACAGTGAGAGACCAGCGTACCGCAAAAAATAATAATAATAATAAATAAATAAAATGGCCCCAGGTGGATTGACATGTACCCACTGTTATATTTAAAATAGAGAACCAACAAGGACAGTTCCCTGTATAGCACAGGAAACTCTGCTCAATATTCTGTAATAACCTAAATGGGAAAAGAATTTGAAAAAAAATAGATACATGCATAGGTATATCTGAAACACTTTGCTGTACACCTGAAGCTAACACAACATTGTTAATCTGCTATACTCCAATATAAAATAAAAATTTTTTAAATGACCCCAGGTGTAGTGTTGACGTGCTGTGCAGTGTCCTAAGCACAAGATGGCTGTGAGGTACCTAATGGAAAAAGGAGGCGTATTAGATAAGCTTCATGTGGGTGTTATAGGGGTGTTGGTCATGAGTTCAGAGTCAATGAATCAACAATATATATTAAATAATATGCCTTTAAACAGGAACACACATAACAGAACGTTATGTATTGATTAGTTGATGAAAATGTGATTGGAGGCTCACAGGAACCTCCCCCTGTATTTATTTGCTCCAGAAACAAAGCTTCAGTCTTCTCTAATTCAGTAGGTAAAGTGAGTCTATAGAACAAAACTACCATGAATATTGAGAATTGACTGTACTAACTTTTTTTTTCACTCTTTAAAATTTTACTTTCTATGTTTAAATTATAAGAGTAACAATCTATTTCCCATTCAAAGTTTGTGGACTTATGTGTAGGTATATATGTGTTTTATTTGAATTTATTATTTGCTGATATCAATCCACTGGTACAGCTCAGTTTTCATAATTTTGCATATTGAAATAAAATTCTCAAAATTAAATTGATTCCCTTATATTTCTAAAAATAGAAGCTTAAATATAATTGGGATTATGTAATAATCCCATGTGAATGCCTAGATTATTCTTACAATTTAGGATTTAGTTCAGTTGTCTGAAGTCTTATGCTTCTATTTCCAGTGAAGATCTAAACTCCAGAAAGAAAACTTTCACCTAATAAGTGGTATGTAATTGCACTATAGTCATACAATCACAACTATTACTTGATACTTTTTGTTTGCTAATCACTTTATTTTTAATTTTTTATTTTATATTGGAGTATAGTTCACTTACAATGTCGTGTTAGTTTCAGGTGTACAGCAAAGTGATTTAGTTATACATACACCTATATCTATTCTTTTTCAGATTCTTTTCCCATATAGGTTATTACAGAACATTGAGAGGAGTTCCCTGTGTTATACAGGAGGTCTTTGTTGATTATCTATTTTATATATAGTGTACGTGATACTTTTTACTCAACAAACTTTGGAGTAAGTTTTAAGCCACAAAATTCTTACTCTAGTTTTCAATAAGAAACTAAACTGCCTACAAGTTAATGGCTCCAGGTGTGTGAATTAGCCTGGTCCCTCCACACTGAGAAGGGTGAGAATGCTCAAATAAAGTAGGGACGTAATCTGGAACCTAAAAACCTATTTTATACCAAGATATTTTCATGAGCCAATGTAAAGTTTGGATTTAAATGATTCCAAGATAAGAATCTCACCTCATTTTACTATATTTAGGTGCACATACAACTCACACCCATCAAGTGAAGAGGGATCACCTCAGGGGGTGACAAATGTTACTGTAAAGGGCCCGAAAGTAAATATTTTAGGCTTTGCAATCACATGGTCTCTGTCACAATTATTCCACTCTGCCATTGTAGCCCCAAAGTAGCCATGGACAAAATGCAAATGAATGGACATGACTATGTTCCAATAAAACTTTAGGTAGACACTAAAATTTGAATTTCCATATAATTTTCATGTGCCTCAAAATATTATTTTTCTCAACCATTAAAAAATATATAACTTCCTACAAACTTATTTTTGTTTTTTGATTATTCTAACTGTGAAGACGTAAAAACTTAGCTCCTAAAATATTTCTCATTAATGACAAAAAAAAGATTGATTTTCTAACTAGCATTTTTTAATAATTTTATCTAATCTTTTAGTTGACTTTTATGAAAAGCCATACATTTGATTATCAGGAAAATAATCATGCCTCACCTTCTTTTGTTAACTCATTTTACAAGAATGAAATGATTCTTCATTCAGTACAAAAAAATGCAAACCTTCATTTTGGTTTACTTGATTATACAATGCAAATTATTCCATAATAAGTGTTACCAAATTACTTCCTTGTAGCAGCCTCAGATTAAAAACAGCCAAATTGGGCTTCCCTGGTGGCACAGTGGTTAAGAGTCCGCCTGCCGATGCAGGGGACACGGGTTCATGCCCCAGTCCGGGAAGATCCCACGTGCTGCTGCGGATCGGCTGCGCCCGTGAGCCATGGCCGCTGAGCCTGCGCGCCTGGAGCCTGTTGCTCCACAACGGGAGAGGCCACAACAGTGAGAGGCCCGCATACCGCAAAAAAAAAAAAAAAAAAAAAAAAACAGCCAAACTAATTATTATACATATAAAAAAATTAAAATACAAATTAGAATGTAAAACCATTCTTAGCTGACAGATTTGGCCCACAAGCTGTCATTTGCCAAACTCTGGTACAAACGTGCTAAATAAAACTTAGTGGTCATAAAAGAGAACATATCTCCTTCTTCGGCAAATTTGATTGCATTTTGTTGTTTACTAGATGGAAACAAAGCATTTTGTAAAAATAACCTAGTACCACCTTGCAGTATTTTTCAACATGAGGAAATATCAATACAAAATGAAGTTTAACACAAATCAGAAAAGTGGTCATAGATTTTTATGACAGAGGATACTGCTTTTCTGAAACTGATGTTGAAGTTAAAATGCTTAAAATAGTAATCACACAGGATCATCTCCATGTCACCCCAGGTGTCCACCTTCAACCCCCAACTCTTCATCCAACCCAGACAAACCACAATATTCATTACCACTCTTGGCCAGTGATTAAGGAGTAAGTGCTTAGAAAATTGCGGTTCTTAAAAATTTCCATCTATTGAATATGCTTTGTGGTTATCTTAAATCAGTGCAATTTTCTAGGCTTTTCCACAGTATTTTCATCTTCAGTCATTTGAAGCTTTCAGGAAAAATTGAAATTGTCATCTGTAAATTCACATTAACTTCTTAGCAAATATGAAATCTGTCCTCAAAGACACTTATGCCTACACACACACCCACCCCCATGCACCCAGATGGTGACTAGCAGCTTCATTGCCCTCCACCTCTCTTTAGGCCCTTAGAAGCACAAAAGCTCATTGCTTGGATTTTTTTTCATCTTCTTTTTGACTTACGTAACTTGCTCATTTTTTTTAAATTTGTTTTCTGTGGTTCTCAAAAGTCGCTTTGAAAAATGTTATTCCCTGTGTTTTAGAACTTAGACTGTCCAGCTGCATAAAGAGGACTAGGGTAAGCCTAGGTGTTCTGTGGTGTTTGTAATCCCTTGACTTCCTGCCCATGGTTTCCCTCAATCATTTCCTAAAACTCACTGAAATCTCCTCCCTGCCTGATTTCTCATTTTTAATTCAGTCCCCATCTGTATCCAAATGACTGCTTCTTTGACCACTTGTGTTCAGAGAGAACTTTCTAGCATGTACACGAATTCTTTAAATCAGCCAGATGGCCACCAGGTACAAGTTTGCAAGGAGAGCTAAGTTAAGGAGAGTTTTAACTGGGTGATAAAGAGTCCAGCTGAAGAATGCTACAGTTCCCAGAATCTCTTAGGTGAGATTTGGATCTACATTCTAGCAAGAAACCCAGACAGGATAAAATGAATAATAAAAGTTGAATTTCCTTCCAATTATGGAACATCAGAGCTATTGCATAAATCCTTGCAACGCACTTAAGAGACAAAGAAGGAGAAGACCTCCCAGATATTCCATTCCAGTGGTTCTCAATCTTGGTTGCACATCAGATTCACCTGGGAAGCCTTTAAAGAAAGAAAACCCACTTCCACCTATGGCTAATTAAATTAGAAACTCTGGGCATAACTCCCGGATGCAGGTAGGTCTAAAAGCTCCCTTGGTGAGTCTTATGTGCAGTCAGGATTGGGACACACAGATCTGGACCAACCTACCTATTTCATGGATGAGAGAGCAGTCCTGTTTGACAAGGAAGTTTAAGAGATCTGTCCATGTTTCATTTCTCTGAACATTATGAAGCTGCTTGTAGAATAAATAGTAAATTAAACTACCTCCCAGAAAAGCTAAAGCTCACGATGTTTTAACAATTTTCCTAAAGTTGACCAATCATCTCCCTTCATAGCAGGCACACTGGCATGGAAACAGTGCTAATTCTGGAATGAGGAATACTAATCATATTCAACCTCACATAAATTTTAGGTCCAAATTAGATAAGATATATGGAAATGGGTGTTACATTCTAAAAGTGCTATATGAGAGACATGTTTTGTTATTTGCTTCCCTCCCACTGGGAATTTCTTCCCTTCCCTCCCACTGGGCTCACACCATCGGCATGCAAGATCTCAACATTCACCCACTACTCCTGCCTTACCCTAGATCAATCATATTATTATTCTTACATTTTGAAATGCAGTTTATCATTTTGGAATCACAGTTTCTGCAGAGACAAGGCAAGGCGTTGCATGGGTGTTATTGTTGTCATTCTTTGATTCATTCCAATGCACTGGATCACTCCAATATCATTTTGTTTAGCAACCATGATGATGGGAAGAGAATTCTAAGGACACATAACTGCAGTTTACTTGGCTCCCTATTGATAAGTCTTTCTATATTATATGATAAGTTAATGGAGAAAAAAGATGCAAACCAATTTTTTTTTGAAAAAGAATAGCTATTTTTAACTTAAATATTTCACATTTAAATCGGTGTTATAGTCCAAGTGTCTAAAGCAGAATCCAAGTCTAAATGCTGACTGCATATAATGAAACTCCTTTTTACTCAGCAGAGTAGTTTACTTGAATTAAAAGAAATAACTTATAATAATGGTGTCCTTTGAACACGAGCTTTGGAAATTCAGGAATTTAACATACCATCCCTGTGAAAAGTCCTGGCTTCTGTCATGAGTCTGACTCACTAATCACAGTAAAACTGTTCAAAAAGATGGAGGTCTTCATGGAGGATGTATTTGTGATGGTACAGTGAGTCCATGTGAATGTCTGTTCCTAACACCTTCTTAATGGATTTTTCCAGGACTTGCAAGGCAATGCCTGTCAACTTTTAAATCAGAGTAGTAAACTCTATAAATAAAGCAAGCACAAGATAGAAAATAATATCCTTGAGACCCACTCAAGAGAACTGAGAACTGAGAGTTCTCTGAGAGTATTCCAAGTACAGAAACTGTGGAACAAGGAGATCAGTGAAAGAAAAGGCCTTTGCTTCTGAGCATTTTTTCACTGAAACACTGGGTTCAGTGCCACTGAAATGTTGAGCAGTTTTGTGGGGGACTATTAATGTTAATTGAAAAATGCTGCTGGCAGTATAACCTGAACATCGGAACTTGACTGTGCCTGCCAAGAAGAACAAGGGAAATTTTTATCAACATTATAACTTAACACTTACTCAGCCCCATCAGCTCTAAAGAGGAAACCATATGGGTTGAAGGAATTTATATATGAGCATGTTTCTGATGATGTTGGTGACCCAAGGCCACGAAAATAAGAGGTTCTATTAAAAGCAGACAATGTTAATTGAGATCCTTCAAACAGTCATTCCTTCTGATGATAAAAGGAAGCTTATTTAACCACTTTGCAAAATAAGCAAAATAGATATTTAAAGAATAAATGTAATGCCTTAAAATTATATAGGACTTTAATTTTTTCATTACATTGAATAATATAATTTTGTAAAATTTTTGTGAGTTTAAACAAGGAAAAAAATTGTAAGTCAAACCAATACTAAAGAAGATGAAACTGAAGCTCATTTATTTGCTATGTTTGTTCAACACTACTTACAAAGCACCCTCCTAGAAGCTCCGAAATCTACCACTGAGCAAAACAGACCCAGTCCTACCTCTCTCCAAAAGTACAGTCTAGTGGAAAAGAAAATTAAATCATTTCACCAGCTGATAAATGCCAAAGATAGGACCAGGATAACTAACCCAGTGTTCTTCAACCACACTACCAGACAAACACTATTCCCAAGGTTTATTACAATTACTGTAGCTTATCTTCCTCCATCTCCAAGCCTAGCAATGGGAAACCTTTTGATTTAAGTCTTTATTAATTTTCTGAATTTCATTAAAGGTATTATTTATGTTTCAGATACAAGATAGAGAAAAGTGAGTGGAGAGAGCCTTGGTTAATTTTCATAGAACAATGAAACAGAATCCTATTGACCAGGATTTACAAGTATTTCTCAAAGCAGATGTTATAAACATTCCACAAATACTAAGGATAAAGCAATGGAATAGTAGAGTCTGGAATGAATGGGACTCACAGGAAGAAAATCTCAAGAACCATTGCTGTAGGACATTCATTAGTGTGTCACTACACTGAAACAATGTCCATTTTATTTCTGAATACCCTGTCACACATAAACATAGGCAGCAGAAATCTCAAGGTAGAAGTCAGACCCAAACTTCTGTTCTTTAAAATTACTACCCATTTTGTGGAATTTAGAATACAAGTATCAAAGGAGAAATGGATGCCATCTTTTGAAAAAGGATCATTACTCTGACAAAATGCAGACGTTTCCTGCCTATAAATAAATATGTCACATTCCCACAAAATACATTGGTACATTGGTACTAGTCAATGCCACAAAGCATACATTAAAATACAAACCACGCCAATGATAATTTCCACAAGAGTACTATTTTCTCAACACTTTAGAAACTCAAAAATAAGAACATATGAATGAATGAATGAACGTGCCCATCTACACACCCTTGCAGACCTACTAGAGAATGGACTTGAGGATATGGGGAGGGGGAAGGGTAAGCTGGGACCAAGTGAGAGAGAGGCATGGACATATATACACTACCAAACGTAAAATAGCTAGCTAGTGGGAAGCAGCCGCATAGCACAGGGAGATCAGCTCAGTGCTTTGTGACCACCTAGAGGGGTGGGATAGGGAGGGTGGGAGGGAGGGAGATGCAAGAGGGAAGAGATATGGGAACATATGTATATGTATAAATGATTCATTTTGTTATAAAGCAGAAACTAACACACCATTGTAAAGCAGTCATACTCTAATAAAGATGTTTTTAAAAAATGAAAAAAAAAGCATATTTTACATAAAGATATATGTCCTTTATCAAAAAATGTACTCTTCTGGAATAATAATAGAAACCATGCTTTGGTATAGCTGAGATATTTTGTCCACACAGTAGTTTGAAGTTAAGTTGATATTTGAAACATAATATATTGGTCAACTTTCTAGTTAAAATAGATGAAGAGGTGGAGTTTAACATACCAAATCCTTGGGTGGGGGAGATAATTGGTGAAGGAAAATAGCTGTGATTTTAGAACGATCTAGGCTATGACGCATCAGTTATCTTTAGCACACATGAGAAAGCATGCTAAAAAAATTAGTATAAGCAAAAGTAACACTTTTATAAGTATAAACATTTAAGCTGTGTCTTGTCAGAGAATAGTATCTGCCTCATTAAATTTGAAACCCATGACAGGCATCATCAACATCAAGACCACCTTAGCTAACATTTATTGAAAGTTACTACAAATTAGACTCCAAACCAATAATCCTTAAATATACTATTTTAAAATTTTTTCATATTTATACCAACCATTTAAGGAAGACACCAATATCTTCCAAGTTTTACAGATGAAGAAAATAAAACTCAGAAAATTTAATTAATAAGCCCAAATTTGTCCAGCTAATAAATGATAGTACTAAGATTTGAATCAAGATCTATAGGACCCTGAAACTTAAGGTCTTTCAAGACTGCTATATTTACTTGCGTCAAGGTGAGATTTTCAAGCTAGTTACTGAGGCTTCACTAGGCTAGCTGATTAGCCTGTTATCTTACCTTACATATCATACCTCCCAGAATGTTCCCTAATTGACAACCTGTTCATAACTTTTTTCTTTATTGATAGCCTGTACTCCCACTGAAGTGAGAATAAAGAAAATAGGAAACTTGTCTTTTCACAGGTCAAAATCTGGAGTCTTTCCTTCATATTAGGCCATGACATTTTGAATTGAACTTATGTCTCTGGGTTAACTGGATTCAGGTCTCTGAGTCTGCCTTTCAACCTGGAAAAAAACAGAATCCATTAATTATTTGTGGAACTTCTAACTACAGAAACTCAATTGTGATATAAAGGTACTCTTATACTTTATCCCCAGCAGCATAATGTTATGCTGTGACCAGTATATACGAATAATGTACATCAACAAACTGATCAGGAGCCAGCCAGAGCACCAGACTCAGTGCTGAGAGTGACGACGGATCAAACAAGGCTTTCTGGATCTGTTATTCAGCCAGGCACCAGGCCGTTTTCCTAGTTCCCTTTATTTCAGTGATCCTTTTTCACATTTTTGAAAAAAACTGAAATTTCCAATTTGGAAAATTGTAAGCTCCTTGAGGATGAGCCTATCTTTTTTTTTTTTTTTTTTAACATTCTCCTATCCCTGAATTTAACAGAATAACAAATGGTAATAGAACATAATGTAGCTGAAATGTTTCAATACATGGAATATACTGATTATACTGTTTTGTTAATACCGTATTTGTTTCAGCCCTCTGTGTTTCAGTGTCCCATTTCTGGTTGGCAAAATTAGAACTTTTAGAACATTGTTTCTCTGAGTGTTACTAGTGGAAAGAAACTTGGAATTCCCAAAAGTAAAATTCTTATAACACAGGTATCTTCTGTTTAATTTGAGAGCAAAAATATTTTCTGCATTCAAGTTGAGACGAGCACCTGAGTCCGTAGAGTCCCTGCCTTCTCCTTCTTCAACTTCATTGTCTGCAGGAATCCAAATGAGAGGGGGGTTATAAGGAGATAATAGTGACAGAAAAATTAGATCTGCAAGAATTAGTTCTGGAAGAATCTGAGAAGAATTCATGCCTCTGTCTCTCTCCTGAGCAAAACACCAGACAAACAAGCAAGGGTCAAGTCAGCTGGAATTACTGCCAAGTGAAAGTAACCAGGCTTGTCAGTGTTACTCCAGAGAGCCTGAGTAAGGTCAACAGATGCCGAAAGTACTAAAAATCCTCCCTTCTCACTCATGACTCTCACCTATAAGTTTCTTTGCTTCTCAAATGTTTATGGAGTCACTTAGGAAAAGTGTGGAAACCTATCCTATTCATTTTCCATGCCAACTTCTATCCCAGTTCATTTCCCTTTCCATGCTTTAAAAGCAGATTAGCGAACGTGAGGTATCTGGGGAGATCACTAGTACATGGAATCTTGCTTCTTGCATCAACATGATAAAATGAAAACTGACAGATGCTGGGAGAAGAATTCTCAGTGGAGAGATTTTTTTTCTCCCCGAAAAATCAACGGACATATGCCTCCCCAGGAGAAGAAAGACGAGGTGACAATAGCCCTAATATCAGGAGAATAACAGGAGTGGGGTTCTTCCCAGGACATAGAAAGAGACAAATCACAAGATAACATGTGACTAAGGAATCCGGATCCATCTCAGCGATGTGTCACACAAGAAGCCACCCTAGGTGACTAGAGGAACTTTTCTGGTCTCGACTATGGACCAAGCATTTCACAGACATTTAAAAGTACAAAGTTTAGGCCAAGAAAAAGACGTTCTACTTCACTGAGCAGAAAATAAACTGGTAAAATTTGATAATTATTCACTATCAGTAAAATGGTAGTAAAATTTGCCAATTTAAATGTATTTAACAGAGGTTTGTATCTGTTTCTGAAAAACAGGTACATGATAGACTAATTGGAGAAACTAGATTTACATTTATTTCTGGAAAACAGACAATAGATAGACTTATTTGGGGTCAACCTTCTACTAATCCCTTCCTGCCACCATCAGAGACAAAATCCTTGGCAGCCTGGGCCCGTCATATAACTCCGAGAAACAAATTTAATACTTTCACGGACACTGTCCATGTGATGAAACAAATGTCGAATAATGCAACTTTCTTGAAAACTGAATCCAAGTTTAGCACTTCTTTCAACATTGCCATATCACCCGTTACCTTGCCGTAATACCTAACATACTGTTTGGAAAGCACTTGTTTCTGGTCTCTCACCAGACTGAAGGACCTTCCAAGATATGTCTCAGTTGAGAACCACTGCCCAGCACAGTACTCGGCAAAAATAAAAATAAAAAAAGGTGTTAAATAAACGTATGCTTGACTCAGTGTTGACACTTAGAGGGTTTTATGATGGAAAAAGTCATTAGAAAAATACAAATGGGAATATTTTTTATTTATGAAAATTAAAAACGTGTATAATTCTTAAGATGTTCTATTTCATACATAAAGTCCAATATAATTAGTAAGCTAGGAGGAATGTGAAATATAACTTTGATCACAGAGTTAGAGCATTAAACATACAATGTTATGAGTTTCTCTCTACCTATTAAGCTTATGGTGATTCGTAGTTTACTTTTTATATTCTTCAGGTTCTAAACAAATTGAAGTGCAGTGATAGAATGAGGAAAACCACAATTAATAATATGAAAATAAAAGGGGAGAAAATTTCAAAAGTAATAGATGATCCTGAAATGTAATAAAATATTGCATTTGAGAGTTTTTTCACTAAAATATAAATCAAGGTCATGTTTGCAGTTTTCCTATTTAAAATACTGTTACATACATTCATTAGTGACTAAAAATGTTGTCAGTGCCAAGTGATTCTATTCCAAGTGGAAAACAATTCTATATTGATTTAATAACCCTTATTGCACCATAAGTCTAAAATTTCAATCTTTAAAAATTAAAGGGACTTCCTTGCTTTACCAAATTACTGGTTTATTCATGAATCATATTTTCTCCTAACAAGTGCTGTTGAATTCTCCACACGGGAAGGAAAAATACGTTCCAAAAAATCTCTCTGCCTGAAAATACTTCTTTAAAAATCTCAACAGGGCTTCCCTGGTGGCGCAGTGGTTGAGAGTCCACCTGCCGATGCAGGGAACACGGGTTCGTGCCCCCGTCCGGGAGGATCCCATATGCCGCGGAGCGGCTGGGCCCGTGAGCCATGGCCGCTGAGCCTGCGCGTCCAGAGCCTGTGCTCCGCAGCGGGAGAGGCCACAACAGTGAGAGGCCCGCGTACCGCAAAAAAAAAAAAATCTCAACAAATTGCTTTTTGTTTCCTAGAAAAATCCCAGGTCAGCATGATAGTTAAGTTATAAAGGATTATATAATTCTTGGATGGAAAACAGTTATTATAAATACACGATTTTATATATGCCAAGATCTACAGGCACTAATTGCATTACTTTTATTTTTTCCTTCAGTTGGTCCTAAAAGATTTTTGGACAGTTTCTGCTGCAGGAATTAATTGAATGTGAAAATATTTAGATATCAGGAGGTGCTATGACACATTAAAAGGGATAAACAGGGAATGCTCATCAACAGTTCTGACAAATAGAATTTAAATTAAGTCTTCATGGATTTTAATTAAATCTCTGTTGCAAAATCCAGGAGCAATGAGAACATTCTTATTTCAACTCCCTACATAGTATCCTAATGTATAATTCTCTCCAACGTGTTGTGCTAATATTAAACACTGCTAATGGTTCAATCTACGGGACACACACACACACTCACACAATAAAATATCCAACCTATCCAGGCATTTAGTTTTCATGGCAGCAAACACCCAAGTATTTCAAATTTACTATGTTAAGCATTTTTGTCCTTGACAGCTGTTCTGAACCTCAGTTCTCTTTAAAATAGGGATAATACTCATAGTTGTTTTAGCTAATAGGATTTTTGTGAGCATCAGTTTATACAAATGTATATGTAAGTGTTTGTAAACCCTACTGCACTTTATAAAAGTTATTATTTATCATACAGAGAGCTTATATTACATGGTGCGTACTGCAGTAGTGTAATGTAATAGCAAAGAGCATCAACTATAAAACATAGGTGTGGACTTAAATTCTGCCTCTGCAACCGTTGTTCTTGCGCAAGTTACTCAACCTCCATAAAAGCTGGTTTATTCATCTATAAAAGAAGTGATCATGTGCAACTTACAAGTGTGTTACGAAGATTAAGTAATCAAGTGAACTGTGTGTAGTAACACCTAGCACAGAGTGAGCACTCAGTAAATGTTGGCTGTAGTTGCAATGCTCAAAAAACAGCACCTAGGACCATCATCATTTAATTTGTTTTAATGGTAATTTTTAGTGGTGATATAATCACCTCTTTACAGTTGTGGAAATGGAAGCTCAGCCACGTGGCCAAGGTCACAAGACATAGCACGTAGACCTATGTATCGTACTTCCAAATCCAATATTCTTCCTACTAGGCTATGCTGGAGTTTTACTCCTAACTTGATTAAAAAGCCAAATTGGGAGAAAATTAACAAGATCAAGGTACTTTTAGTTACTCACTGCTGTGTGGGTTCATAGCATTTTAATAGGGTTGGCCTCGTTCTTAAGATTAAGTAAACATTGGTATGACTGGAGAATTGTCACGAATGAATGGTCCTGAAAGGTAAGATTTTCGATCTTTAATCTCCTAACACTTAAGATTTTAATTAAGGGAACATCAGATAGTCATTTTAAAATTCAAAATAGCTCTAAAAGATATTGAAAATAAGCACACTAAATATAAACCAGATGACTACAATTGAGCAAGCAGGTCTTTGCTTTGATGACTTCTAGACCTAAAGATGCACATTCAGCAGTACTTGAAGCGATAGAATGCATAATAGGTGAGGGGCGTTAATCTGCAGCCTGATGAGGGTGCAGCTAAGGATGCAGCATTTGTTATAGTCTCTGAAAGAGGGGAGCAGCCCTGATAAAAGGGGAGATAGTATGGAATGTGAGTTTTCACAGCCCCCAGTTCCACCAGCAATAGATTCTGCCTGCTACAGATAGACACTGGGTGAATGTATTTGCCAAGATTCCAGTGATGCAGGCAGCTTTTGTGGCCACCATGCCCTCTAAGTGGCCTGTACCCATCTGTGGACACCACTGGAAGATACCTATCACCTCCCGCCAGTCGCTGATTGCTGTTGGTCTGCTGCTGCTGGCCCCTCCTGAGGCGAGGACACTCTACTATCAATGCTCACCAGACAAAGTCACCAGGAATACTGCTGGGAACAAAATTTGTCTTATTAAGTTTGTTACAACAAGGAAGACAACATCACAGGAATTTTAATTTATACTTGATGATTTAGAAGAGGATTCAAGGAAGCAGAGGTCTGTTTAGATAGGTCACTGTCTCAAAGCAAGAGGAATTTGAAACACGGGCATCAAAGATTTTTTTTTAATCTAGGAGACAGAATTAATAGAGTAGGGCTAGAGTTGTCATTGAATAATAAGCAGCAGTCACTTAATGTTAATCAGGAAAGGGGAGATGTTTGTTATTTTTATGGTTATGGGTGATCTTGGTTTTATCTCTGATCCTGCATGGTTATAGAGTCCACTTGTTTTTGTCTTGTGGCATCACGGTCACAAAGTCTTCATCTGAGGTTGATATTCTATGGAATTACTTTCCACAAAGGAATATCACAACCTGGCTGTTAGCAACTAGACTTGTTCCCTAAAAGCTCTCAGGGGCTTTTTTCTTTCTCACCATTACTCAACCCCACTACTCTCACATGCCATTCCCTCTTCTCCTCTGGCAAGAGGGGAGGGGTAAAAATGTAGATCAATGTGAGAATGATAAGATGACATAGGATGGGCTGGTATGATTTATTCTTAGGGGTTGGGAATGCTTTAAGAACATGAGATGAATAGGAATTTCATATTTAAAGAAATTATATAGATGTGGGCATTAGGGTCAGGAGAATTGATCCTGCCATTCAGACAAGCACGTAGCAGAGTACAGATTGGTCCTGGTCTCTATACTCCACAGGCTTACAAACAAAACAACAAAACAGATAATACAAATATAATCTGCACGTGTGTTACATAGCACTGAGATTTCATGTGCAAGTATACAAAAGGCTGAAATTTTTTCTCAAGTTCATTAATAGCACAAGATTGCCCTTTATTACTCAAACTAAAAGTGAATATGAAACAATCTTTCATTTTCAGGATGATCGAGAACAGGCACAAAACTTTACTTCTGACCCCTGAACTCCAGAACATCTTTCAGAAATTATCTTTTAAAAGAACACAAATTAAATCAATAAATCAATGAAGAGCCATACATAAATTTTTGAAAATGATAGAGAAATTCTTCGTAGGCAATATGAATGCTTAAATAGTCTTTTTTTTTAATAGATTTATTACATTTTATTTTCGGCTGCGTCGGGTCTTTGTTGTGGCACACGGGCTTTCTCTAGTTGCGGCGAGAGGGGCTACTCTTCGTTGCAGCATGCGTGCTTCTCATTGCGGTGGCTTCTCTTGTTTGTGGCACACGGGCTTCAGTAGTTGTGGCACACGGGCTCAGTAGTTGTGGCTCACGGGCTCTAGAGCTCAGGCTCAGTAGTTGTGGTGCACAGGTTTAGTTGCTCCACAGCATGTGGGATCTTCCCCGACCAGGAATCGAACCCATGTACCCCGCATTGGCAGGTGGATTCTTAACCACTGCGTCACCAGGGAAGTCCCTAAATGGTCTTATTCAATGTCATTCCTACTTTCTCTTCTGATGTTTGAACCAACTGAGAGATAATGCAAAATGAATCAGCAGAGAAAAAAAATGTCAGCTTTATTACTGATAAATACTTTGCTGATGTGACATAGCTGTACAGTAATAATGGCTTCTTAATTAAATCCCAGAATGAAATACACTAACCCACAGGCCTGGACCACCAACAACTTCTCCATACGGGGACCAGCTCCTTTAAAATTTGGAAGCTGGAGTAGTGGGATGTAACATGCATTTCCTTCGAGCAGCTGAATCTCAGAAAGCAACAGGAAAAGGAGCAGAGCTGTACATAACCAAGTCTTTATCTTAAACATAAACTAGATAAGTCATTCTTTCTTTTGAAAAGAGTGAATGATGCAACAGGAAGATCAATAATGTTAAGATCATAATAACGTTACTGACGACTTTACTCTCGAATTATGAATTCAGAAGAAAGGAGATTCTTTCACTTCAGATAAAGTAAAATGCCAAAAGAATGCCTGGGACAGAGAATAGACAGTGTGAGCCTCAGGTTGGGGAGGCCCCCCTGAGGGTTCCATAATGGGGTAGATGTCCACAATGGTGGAGGCCATGTGAGTTGACCCTTGTGTGTTTTCCAGTCTACAAGCTAGACAGAAGCAATAATGTCCATTTGAAAACTGGTGCAGTGCTTGGCGCAGAGATACTAGGCTGAACCTGGAGACCAGCAATGCTCTGGAGGATTAGAAGGTAGCCACCTGTGTACTATGTCGACCTCAAGCCCACCCCATCCTCCATTCTTATTGAGAACAGTATGGTACACAAGCCTCAGGAGCTGATTCCAACCCCTGTCCCGTCAGTGAACAGTCTAGCAAGGAATATTAACTTTAAGGGTCAACTCAAAATCAATGGTCATCATATTGTTAATGAGTGACTACACCATGAAAGAGATGGGAGAGTGTGCATAACAAACAGAAGAATTTACACTTGAGGAAACAGAATTAAAAAGTAATCAGATAAGGACTTTAAAATCAGTTATATTTAATATCTTCAGAGAGGTGAAAGAAAGTATTGTTTCCATGAAACAAGGAGAAGCCGTCTGAAAATAAGAAGAGATGATTATTAACAAGCAAAGCATAGCAGCTAAAGACCCAAATAATGTGAGCTCAAACCCTGCCTCCAACAATTGCCAGTCAGGGGTCCCTAGGGCAAATTATCTAACCAGTCTGTGCCTTAGTTTGCTCATCTGTATAATGGAGATAATCATAACACTTACCTAACTATTTAACAAATGTAGAACACTCAGAGCAATAGCCTACATATAAGTTTCTTACATAAGAAATCAAATTTGAAATTCTGAAGATAACAACCACAATATTTGGCATTCAATATTCTATGGGTAACACAAAAAGAGGGAAGATCAAGAGTATGTTCATGAGCTAGAAGAATGTAGTCAATGAGATAGAAATGGAAAGGATGAAAAAACAAATGTGATACCAGAAGTGTAGACAGAGAAAAGCTATCCATTAGAAGTAAACAACAGAGGGAATGGAAGAGAGGCACTATTTGAAGAAATAATAGCCCCACATTTCCCATAACTAAAGAAAGTGATGAGACTTCAAACTGGAGGGACTCTCTGAGTGACAAGCACAATCAATCTTTAAAAAAAAAGTCTCATCATATATTAATGAGATTCCAGAACATAAAAGAGATAAAATTGCAAGACAGAGAAGGGATAATTCATTGCAAAGGAAGAAAACCAGAATTTTCCATCAACACCATTGGAGTAAAGAAGAAGACGGATGGAATAAAGTGAGCCAAACCATTGTGAATGTCAAGCCAAAGTAGATATTTCAGAGGTAACTCCCTCAACATACTCTAGAAGCATGTTATTTAGAGGTATTGAAGTAAAGATGAGACAATCAGTTACAAATACTGACAATGACCACATAAGCAATAGGAATGAGATAGGAGAAGAGGAACTGACATTTTTCATCACAAGGATGAAATTATGTTCAGGTGTTTCTTGAATACAGATTAACAGTATGAACAGTATGGAGTTTCCTTAAAAAGCTAAAAAATAGAATTACCATATGACCCAGCAATCCCACTACTGGGCATATACCCAGAGAAAACCATAATTCAAAAAGACACATGAACACCAATGTTCATTGCAGCACTATTTACAATAGCCAGGTCATGGAAGCAACCTAAATGCCCATCGACTGACAAATGGATAAAGAAGATGTGGTACATATATACAATGGAATATTACTCAGCCATAAAAAGGAACGAAGTTGGGTCATTTGTAGAGATGTGGATGGATCTAGAGACTGTCATACAGAGTGAAGTAAGTCAGAAAAGAAAAACAAATATCATATATTAACACATATATGTGGAACCTAGAAAAATGGCACAGATGAACCAGTTTGCATGGCAGAAATTGAGACACAGATGTAGAGAACAAACATATGGACACCAAGGGGGGAAAGTGGTGGGAGGGGTGGGGGGGTGATGAATTGGGAGACTGGGTATACATGTATACATGTATACAGTAATATGTATAAAATGGATAACTAATAAGAACCTGCTGTATAAAAAAATAAATAAAATTCTAAAATTAAAAAACTAATAAAATTTTAATTTTTTAAAAAAAGATTAAATATATTTTTAGATAACCAAATAAAATTAGCATTTTTGAGCATCTCCTATATGCTGGGCTTGGAAGAGTAACAAGACTCAAATCCTACCTCTGTGACATTCTGATACATTAGAGGGGGGCAGCATGGAGCAGTGAACAGACCTGAGGTAACACCAGTTCTGTCACTTATGGGCTTTACAACTTTGGGTAAGGTAGCAGATCTCTGAGGCTTAGTTTGCTCATCTGTAATATGGGGATGATGAAGTACCTCTCCCTTCAGTTTTGTAAATTTACTTATTGCAATGCCAGGTCAGTAGCCAGTATTAATGAACGTTACTCTTCTCATGTATAAGAAGATGTTTAGAAGGATGTTGGCTCAAGTGCTATCTCCAGGTGGTAGAGTTCCAGGTTTCTATTTCCTTTGTGCTTTCCTGTATTATTTATTTTTACAATAAGCATGCATCATATTTTTTTAATTAAAAATATATTCTGAAAAATCTATTTTTTAAATTTTTAAAAGGAAATTTCAGTCACATTTTAATAACCTCATAATAAGAAAGGCCTTTAATGAAAAATGGGCACACACACACACATACACACACCATCAAGGAAGTTAAAATTCGATAGTTTTAAGGAACAGCAAAACATGGTGAATATTTTTAAGCAGTAGCAGTCTGAGAATAAATATTTACAGTTGCAGTATACGTTTTAATCTCTGACAAGTCAATAAGAAAAAAATGAGCAAAAAATAAAAACAAATTAATAGAAGAGGCAGTATAATTGACCAAGGAATACATAAAATTATTTTCAACCTCTAGAGTAATCAGTAGAATGTTAATTAAAATGATGACATACTACATGTCACTCATAGATTGGTAGATATTTTAAAGTTTTTTAACAATTTTGCATTATCATTTCTTATAGGTAAGTAGAAAATAATTTAATTTTTTCTCTATCCTAGTTGATCAAAATGTACTTATTTTTATTAGGACTATAGAAAAATGTCTTTCCATTCTACAAATTTATATTGGAATTGTAATGTAAATTTCTAAGATGATCACATTTGGGGAAATTTCTATCAAATTTCTTATATGAGCTATAAGATTTATAGGGAAATATGTATCATATAAGTAAGAAGTGTTCTAATCTATTAGAATATATAAAATATGTGAGTTCACATATAGACATACTCATGGCTGTGGTACTGCTACAGACTTGTGTTTTCAAAAGCAAGAATTCTGATAAATTCTATTTCACGCAACTGCCATCAGTGTTATAGTCTATGAATAATTGCGTTTTACATTGTATAATCAAATATAGTCATGATAGAAAATAACTATTTTGTTGGTTATTGATAAAAATCAAACCTCCCATTTACAAAAATGTATGTCTGCTGATTAGAAGAGTTTTCCACAGAAGAGCTTCTAGCTCTGACATTTTACAACTCATTTCTCTCCCATTCACATTCTGATGCATCATGGATAACATATTCACACCTTCTGTCTCTCCCTTGTTCTCTCCTTCTCTTCTTTTCTGTCCCTTTATGGAACTTTGTTCTTCTCTGACTTCACATTTTGCAACATACAAAAAGGCAATCTCATCCACTTGCCTGACTGGAATTAACATCTAGAGGCTGATGACATAAATATTGCTCCAGCTGAACTGCAAACATATATTTGGGTACTTGATAGTCATTTTCCTTTTGTCCCACAACACAGTACACTCAAAACTGAACTTTCTATCAACACCAAAACTGCTTTTCCTCTCTTCCTTCTCTGTTAAACAATGATATTGCCATCTGTCCATTCTTCCATGCTAGAATTTGGGAGTCGTATTTCACCCTTCCCCTTCTACTCCCTATTTCTAAAAATTTAATTAACTTTTGTCTTCCTAATTATCTCAACTCTCCATTTGTTACATCTTCTTCAACGATGTTATTGATTATTTTGCTATTATTGATTGTGCTGATGGTGATGGTAGTGTTGTTGTTGGGGGATAAGAAAGAATAAGCACACTTTGACAAGTATTGCATTTGAGAAGTCAGTAGCAGATTACAGATGTCCCAAAGAGAGTTGGAAAGGTAGTCATGGAATTTGAGAGAGAGGTTGTGTGTCAACTACATAGAAATGATAGGCTTAAATCATGGATTGTGAAAGAGTAAAGCAAAGGAAATGGAGCAAACTCAATTCTCCTTTAAAAAATATGATTCTGTTACAACATTCGAAATAATGAGAAAATATCTCAAAATTCCCAAGATATTCCCAGCATGGGCATCTTTGAAAAGAAGATTAAGAAGCTTTGCATGCCTACCTTGCTTTAGCTACACAGTGGGTTGAGTATATCAGCAATGAACATCCAGAAATACACATAGCCCACAATGCAGTTACAGCACAGAAGGTACATTTCTGTTTTAAATGAAGCTTAGGGAAGTGGGGGGAAAAGGTCTCAAACATTTGTACGTCTCTCTGTGCTTAGTTTCTTCCACCATAAAAAAAGGTGATCAGACTGTGTGGTCTTGAAAACCCCTTTCAGATCTTACTTCTCATCATTCCATGACCTTCTATGACCAAAGTTCTTTTTAATTTGACAACAAAATGACAAGGCAAAAAGGAATATTCCCTGTTTACTTCAAAAGCCACGGATTCCCTAAAAAAAAAAAAGGTTGTTTCATCTTATCATAAAGAAAAATAATTATAATCCAAACCCTTCTTCCTGTATTCAATTCCATTTACTGGTGAGCATCTTGTGCTGGATTCTGTTTTGAATGGATAAGTTAATTATAGCTTTTTTTTTTTTTTTTTTGCGGTACGCGGGCCTCTCACTGCTGTGGCCTCTCCCATTGCGGAGCACAGGCTCCGGACGCGCAGGCCCAGCGGCCATGGCTCACGGGCCTTAGCCGCTCCGCGGCATGCGGGATCCTCCCGGACCGGAGCACGAACCCGCGTCCCCCGCATCGGCAGGCGGACTCTCAACCACTGCGCCACCAGGGAAGCCCTAATTATAGCTTTTAAACTTTTCTGTTCATGCTATCTTTCATATAATACTTGTATTGAGTGATTATACGTACATCATCACAAAAAGTATAGGTGAAATCTTAAATTTGTTGCACTAAGTGCAGTAGATAATAATTCTACTCATAGTCTACTCTCTCTAAAAATTTATAATCTACAGCATACACTTGAGCTTCTTCAAAAAGCAATTTTCTAATATTGACATTGGTAGAATTGTTTTATTATATTTTGAAGTTTTCTCTTTTGTTCCTTCAATATTAAAGAAATACCTAGGGATATATTATTATTTGATGTTAGTGGTAATGCACCTTTGATTATTTTTTACATTCAGAACTTTCAGATCCTAAAATAAAAGGAATTTCCTTTTCTCTTAGAACTCCCAAGTTTGGAAGCTAAAGTATTTCTTTTTTTTCTTTTGGCTGTGTTAGGTCTTCATTGCTGCTCACAGGCTTTCTCTAGTGCAGCAAGCTGAGGCTACTCTTTGTTGCGGTGCGTGGGCTTCTCATTGCATTGGCTTCTCTTGTTGCGGATCACAGGCTATAGGCGTGCGGGCTTCAGTAGTTGCAGCACGTGGGTTCAGTAGTTGTGGTGCACAGGCTCAGTAGCTATGGCTTGCGGGCTTAGTTGCTCCAAAGCATATGGGACCTTCCCGGACCAGGGATCAAACCTGTGTTCCCTGCATTGGCAGGCAAATTCTTAACCACTGCATCACCAGGGAAGTCCCTAAAGTATTTCTAAATTTTAAGAACCAGGCCTTTAGAATAAAAATAAAACATTGTTATCTAAGAAGCAAAAGGCTGAGACAGATATTCTGATGCTGTTTTTGACGGAATTTGGTCTAAAGAGACAAAAATCTATATTTCAGGAAACAAAAATCTAAAGTCACAGATAAGAATATTTCACCAAATTATAATGGTTTACGTACATCAGAGGATTTAGCATGGTAATATGTTTCTATAATAGGTAAATTTTATTTATCACAGAATACAGGAATCAAGGAAAAAACATTATTTTTTTTCATATAAACTTCTGCTGAAATAAATATCCTGAAGTATATAAAATTTTCAGAAATCAAATAAAGCAGAAAACAAGCACTTCCGAAAGGTGTAATGCAAACAATGGTCAAGCGAAGTCTCTTGACCATAATGGAAGAGTCTCTCTTTTCATTTCCTTCCCTCTCCATTGATGTGTGGGCCTGTTCTTTCCCCATCCTCCACCTCAGTTCCCAATTCTAACAAGAGGATTTAAAGAGCCTTACAAAAATGCATGCAACAAAATAAGAAAAATAAAGAAGAAAATAGACAAATTGGAAGCCAAAAGAGAATGAAATGATGAGGTTCGCAGGATTCAGTACAATAGAAGTATATTAGATTCTAGTGCCATTAGAATTCTATGCAATTATTAAAAGGAGCGAAACATTTTATTCTGATTTTTTCTAGCACCAAATGCGAAAATAAAAATATGATCCGTTACTCGTTTTGCATTTTCTATTTATAAAGTTCATCCACTGCTTGAAGAAAGCAGATTTTTGTTCTTGTTCCATCCGAAGGCTATTTTTTTCATGAATTTTCATTAATGGGACATGGAGTAGGAGGAAAGTAGGAATATAGAGAAAAACAACAACAACAAAAAGGCAGTATGGATGAAAAAAAAAAGAGTACCACTCAACGAAAAAGACTCTGATGGTTGTTACACTCCGGTGGCACAGAGACAGAAAGAGGTAATTGACCTCTGGAAGGAGGTGCCTCTCTGTTTAATTTCCTGTAAACCTCTCTCTGTCTTCTCTTCTGAGACAAATTAGTAAACAATAATCACTTTTCTGTCTGCAGGGCTCAGAGGTCTCAGAATATTACTTTCTCCTTTTGCTAGTATAAACTCATTGGAAATTTGGTCACTGACCACAGAAACCACTTTGAAATAAATGTAAGTAAAATGTTTTAGAATATTTTATAGCAAAGTGAGAAATCCCCTGTTCCCTCCACTAAGCTAGTTGAGAAGATAACAGAGAATAATACACTAATATATGGTCTCTTTCTGTGTTTATACCTAATGAGAATGTATCATAGGCTTTGGTTGTTTTCAACCTCTCTCTCTCTCTCTCTTTCACACACACACACACACACACACACGTACGTTTGCCTGAGACAACAGAATGGAATGGATAATAAAGGAGAGATTCAGGTAGGTACTAATGTGACCATTTTCTTCATCTAAATTATAACCTGAAATGTAGCACAAGTGCCTTTATTTCATTGGATTTATCCAATTAATCATGAGTATTTAAAGACAACACTCTAAGTAGGTTTTTTCTCCATTAAAAATGTGAATTTCTCTATGTGAGGGTAAGTGGATATAAAAGTCATGACAGATGTGAAAAAGGTATCTTTCCAAGCACAATGCTGAACATATAAAAGGGGCTCATTGAATCCTTACTGAGTTAGACATCTTTCTTCTTCACTGATGTTAGAAAAAAAAAAAAAACCTCCATTTGGTAAAACATGAAAGGGCAGAAAATCAGCCCAAAAAGAGGTGAAAATCTTCTGTACATCCCAGCTGGTTCTATTGTGAACTCCTAAAATAGGTAGAGAGCCATGTGAAGCACATGATGGGGTACAAAGCTGACAGGCTGGATTCTGGGATACTTTCTTCCTCTTTTCAAGCATCCTTGGTCTGTTTTTTTTTTCTGGACAGAGATAGGGTCATCACAATTCAAGAATTAACACAAAAACAAAATAGAACAACAACAACAAAAGGTTTGCAAAGCCCATCCCATTGGTATACAAGAGTAATTTATTCAGTTTGGCTTCATTTAGCACCAGTGGGTCAAAAATCAATGATGTTTTGGTAAGTGGTAATATTTGAAGAAATGGAATGAAGAATGCATCTGAAGATAAATAGGAATTATAACCACAAAAAAGGAAGGGTACTTACAAACCAAAGGTATGTATGGAACACAGGAGAATAGGTGAGCTGCCAATGAAATGGGCTTATAATGACTCTTCCCCAACACAGCATCTGGAGGCTTCATAAAATCACTCTAACGGGTCAAGCATTGAAGGTCCTGAGAAGAATATTTTTTTTAATAGTTGCATTGTAATTCATTTGGATTCATATAGCAAATAAACTACTCGGTCATTTAGAACAAATTTTTTTAAATACATACTAGGAAAATTTCAGTGGGCTAACTAGAAAGGAAAAAATAGCTTGGCTCACCGCCTAGAGGAAAAGATCTAATTCAGTGAGCATAGCAGGAACAGTCAATGTCAAAAAGGTCCTGTAGTACAGGTGGGACACTCTGAGAACGTGTCACCTATCCCTCCCAGTTTGTTTTGCCCACTTTGCCACTAAACTCATCTATGACACAGTAAGAACTCATAGGTACAAAAGATGGAAAAAGGATTGTGTGTTGACATCCAGGAGTTCTACTCAGACCCACCCAGGTAAACTGAACCCAAAGGTAATCCTTCCTCCGGCTCACCTCTTCGGCATGCTTGCTAACTCTGGTTCGTATACTCCTATAACTTATAGTGTGACTCTGATTGTTCCTGTAACTTTCCTGGAGCAATGTTCATGCCACCACATCAGAACAGAACAGAATGAAAAGCCCATGTTTGCTGGACTGCATGACCCCTTTTCTGGTCAGACTATCCCTTCAGATTGAAGGCTTTGGAGATATGCCAGAGGCAAGTGGAATTCCCAAACCTTTAGTCTTGTATAATTATTCTCCTCCACATATTTTGGAAACTGCTGAACCCTCTCTTATATGCTGCTGTGATTCAGAGGGTAAGTAATTGGGATATGAATACTGGCTATCTTTAGAGGAAAGCTCTTTGGATAAATGGAGAAAAACAGCATTATTCCTGTAAAATGCCAATTGACATAGCTTTTATAGATAAATATTCACTTTTCCTTTTGTGATGTGGAAACCTAACCTAATTTTGCTTCACAAACATCTCATTCTGGGGGAGGAAAGGATTTTTTTTTTTAATGAAACAATCATACATCCATAAGTACCTGGTGCTAAGATGAGCCTGAAGAAAATGTTAAAAGTATGATGAGTCATAAACTGACAGTAAAGAACCCGATTATTTGACATAAAACATTCTGCTAAAGATAAGATGTGAAATGTAAGGTCTGCTGGCTGGGAAGTGTCGAGTGTGCCTTTACATCATGCAGGCTTCAGGCATGGGTTTCTCTCTCACTCTCTCAGATCCACACGCTATGGGTTAAATCCATTTTCAGACAGGCTCTTCCAGCAACTACATACCTTGCATCCTCTCGGGTTTAATTATTTAAAACTAATATACTCTTTCCCCAGAAGTCCCCCCAAAATCTCACTGGCTCTAGTTGAAACATGAGACCATTGCTGGGCATTCACTTTAAATCTCCATGCCTTGAACTAGCAATGGAGCCCATCGCAAAGTACATGGACTGAGAATGGGAAATGAGTGGCTCCTTAGAGTGAAATTGAGGTCCTGTTACCAACAGCAGAGCAGATAGACGTGGAGTGTCAAACATATTTGACACTTTGACAATATATTTGCTAGATATTCTTCTACCATCAGATGTAATTCATTAGTGTCTCGCGTACCTGTTTGTCTTGTACTTGGTAGTTCTAATTTCTGCGGCTTTGAGGACACATAACACTCCTAAATACTTATCCCAGAGACAGAAAAACATAAGTCCATGCAAATACTTGTACAAAACTGTTCATAACAGCTCATTAGTGATATCTAAAGAGTGGATGCCACCCAATTCCCATTCATAGGTGAGTGGATAGACAAGTTATGGCATATCCATACAATGGAATACCACTGGACAATAAAAAAGAATGAATCATTGATGCATGCAACAATGTGAATAAATTTCAAAATAATTGTGCTGAGTGAAAGAAGCTAGACAAAAAAAGAGTACATATTGGGTGATTCTATTTACATAAAAAGTCTAGAAAATGAAAACTAATCTATAATGACAGAAAGGAGATCAAGATCAGTAATTGCCTATAGAACAGTGGGAGTGGGGGTCAAGGCAGGGAGGGGCAAGATGGAAGGATTAGAGAGCTGCACAAGGAAGCATTGAGGGGGGAGTGACTGACATGTTCATCGTCTTGATCAAGAGTTGGCATTTTTTGCTGTAAAGGGCCAGATAGTAAATATTTTAGGCTTTGCAAACCATATAGTCTCTTACTCAACTCTGCCACTGCATCATCAAAACAGTTATAGATAAGAAGTAATTAAATGGGTGTGAGTGTGTACCAATAGAACTGTTTACAAAAATCAGGTGCAGTCGAGTGTGCAAGCCAATCCCTGCTCTTGGTTATGGTGATGGGTTCGAAAGTGTGTACATATAGCAAAACATCAAATTGTATACTTTTATTATATGCCTCCATAAAGTTATTAAATAATAAAAACAAGACAAACAACCTTAGCTTCCCCATCACAAAGTGGATAAAATCTAATCTTCTTACCATGGTATACAAGTCCCTCTATGAACTGGCCTCTATATTCCTCCCCTATCAGATTCATTGTCATTCCTGCTGGCATTTTTACTCTTTCAGTGCCAAACATACACATCATGCCATTTCACCTCTTTGCCTTTGCTCGAGCTTTCTCTCTGTCTTGAATGACCTACTCCTACCAACTGTAAGATTAAACTTGCGCGTGTACACTCTCAAGATGCATTCCTGCTTTCCTTATGATACCCCTACTGTTCCCTTTGCCTCAACTCTATGACTCCATAATAGCCTGTATATTTGTCTGTGTGTTCATGTGTATGTGTATACACCTACATATACATACACTCTTGCACGATTACATTGTTCCATAATTTTAACTATATAGCTGAAATTTTTCTCATATATTTAGAATTAAAATGTATTATTACCCCATGTCTGGATACTTGACTGAGCCCTCCCTGTGTCTATTACACCTATCACAGTGTCCGGCACATTTTTTAAAAAAGCAAATAAACCAATAAATCAGTATGGCAGCTCTTATTATAACTTTTTTACAGATAATGAAAGTGATGGTTAGAGAAGGTATATATATAGCCCATAGGCACATGGTTATAAATGACCAATCTAGTACTGTGAAAGAGTTCCTCTGTATCTAATCTCAAATGCTTCCCACTAATCCTTGCAATTGTTTTTGCTTTGGTTTTGGGGGGGTTTGTTTTGTTCTGTTTTTTTGTTTTTTAGTTTTTGCTTTTTAATTGAAAGCTTAACTACATTTCACCCTGATGGTTTTATTTCTTTCTGGCGGTGCCACTGCTCTTCCTTCATCTCTTAGATACACCAAAATGAAGACTGCCACCAACATCTATATTTTCAACCTTGCTCTGGCAGATGCCCTAGCAACCAGTACCCTGCCCTTCCAGAGTGTCAATTACCTAATGGGAACATGGCCATTTGGAACCATCCTCTGCAAGATTGTGATCTCCATAGATTACTATAATATGTTCACCAGCATATTCACCCTCTGCACCATGAGCATTGATCGCTACATCGCAGTCTGCCATCCCGTCAAGGCCCTGGATTTCCGCACTCCCCGCAATGCCAAGATCGTCAACATCTGCAACTGGATCCTCTCTTCAGCCATTGGTCTGCCTGTGATGTTCATGGCAACAACAAAGTACCGGCAAGGTGAGTACGGCTGCAGGCCTGAGGGATAGAGAGAATATAGATAGATATGTTAGTGAAGTCATGAGCCAAGTAGAAATTATGGAGTGGTCCCATGCTGTAGACAAACAGTAATTTTAATGATTCTTTTTAGCAAAATAGTTTTGAATATTTTGAAATAGGAATTTTCCCCTATAATTTTAAGTCCAGTAAACATTTGAAAGAGAAGATAAACCATAATCTATCGATTCCTGATTTCTCTGCACTTACTTCATCAAAATGACAGGAAAATAAGAACACAGCTCTTTCAAGAGTAATTAGAGCTTAAACCCAAAGAACATTAAGTGGACGCTTGTTTTAAAACCTCAAGTGGCTGCCTACATGACAAATTTATCTTTTTAGACTTCACTTCAGAATGATAAATCACCCATCAAAAAGTGGAGTTAAGGGAATCCCCTGGTGGTCCAGTGGTTAGGACTCAGCACTTTCACTGCGGTGGTGTCCGGGTTGGGGAACTAAGATCTCGCAAGCCACATGGGTGGCCAAAAAAAAAAACCCAGAAAATAAAGTGAAGACATCCATTACCTGGAAACCCCTATAGAATCTTGACAGTGATTATATTTTTATATCAGCCTAGACCCCATAGAGGATCTAGCTCACGGTGAGAGATTCATAACTGTTGACTGAATGAAAGCTTAACGTCATCAAAGTGGAAAACCTAAATGACGTATCTGGAAAAAATAACTCTCCTGAAAATCAAGAGAGAACTGAATTTCTTCCATGGTTTCTTTAAATCTTCCTTTTCTGGCTTGTGTAGTAATAGCCAGAAGTTAACCCAGGTCAAGGTGATAAATTAGAGAGCAAAAGGGCAATCGTAACACCTCATGACATCATTAAAAGTTGCTGCTAGTTCTTCCTTATCATTCTTCTCTTCTAGGCTCCATAGATTGTACACTAACATTTTCTCACCCAACCTGGTACTGGGAGAACCTGCTGAAAATCTGTGTTTTCATCTTTGCTTTCATCATGCCTGTCCTCGTCATTACGGTGTGTTACGGACTGATGATCTTACGCCTCAAGAGCGTCCGCATGCTCTCTGGCTCCAAAGAAAAGGATCGGAACCTGCGAAGAATCACCAGGATGGTGCTGGTGGTTGTGGCTGTGTTCATCGTCTGCTGGACCCCCATTCACATTTATGTCATCGTCAAAGCCTTGATCACAATCCCAGAAACTACTTTCCAGACTGTTTCATGGCACTTCTGCATTGCTCTCGGTTACACAAACAGCTGCCTGAACCCGGTCCTTTATGCATTTCTGGATGAAAACTTCAAACGATGCTTCAGAGAGTTCTGCATCCCAACTTCCTCCACCATTGAGCAGCAAAACTCCACTAGAATACGTCAGAACACCAGAGACCATCCCTCCACGGCCAACACAGTGGATAGGACTAACCATCAGGTAGGCAGCTTCTAGGATTGGGTGTACCTCCTGGGGATGACAGAAAAGTTATAGAGCTTCTTAAAAGCCAAGATTTGAATCCACTGGAAAAGGATGAGTAACCAGGGGATTGAGGCTGAGCTCTATGTATTTTGTACATATGCATTCAGATATAGAGACATTCCAATCAGATATCCATAAATCTACTAAAAATCTACTATCTTCACAGCCTTTGCTTCTATGCAAAATTAATGACTTCAGCACATTGTGGAAGTGATCTTAATCTAGAATTCTTCTCATTCCCCCCAATGTTAGGTGTTTCATGCATATCACTCCAATGTCCCTGTCACTTCTCAAAAGCCAGTCCTGCTCTGAATCTGTGGTTACAGAGAAAGTGTCAGCACTTTGTCCACTGTAGTGATGGGTGATGATGTTCCCAGCAACTCACTGTCACACCAAAGGAGAAAAGAGGATTCAATGGCCCGTCCTTAACTTGGTTGAGTCACTGATTTATAAATTTTTTTACCTGAACTCTAGAGAAAACATCAAACTTATTACTTAATTATTAGAAGTAAGTTAGTTTTGCAACAGTCATCATACCAGTTGAGGTTATAATGAGGAGTGACTATCTGTTGGAAGATATATCCCTATGCACAGAAGAGTACAGATGGGAGCCTGCACAGAAGATGCAAGGTTTACACACAGCAGAATAATCACATGAGAAATCAAAAAGGAGGAAAGAGAAAAAAAATCTGTCTCTAAGTTAATATCGCCTTGTTAAGCCACTGGTTTGGAAATTTTGGGGTCTGGCCTGTAAAGTAAATCAGTCACTGAATTATTAAAATTAACTTAAGTAAGTAAATTTCTGAATGATGGTACCAGCATCCAAAAATCACAGCCTGTGGAATTTTATAACACAGAACTCAAATTCAAACTCCCTGTGAAAGTAAATCCTCATGTCAGAATCTTAGGTAAAGTTTCTAGGGTCAGGGAGCAGAACAGTGGGGACAGATGTCTCCCTAAAAATCATCAGGAAGTCAAGTCGCGGAGCCAGAGAGAGAGCCTGGCTCCCTTAGGATGCAGCTGCTTCCTCTCTGCTTCCTGTTCCCCACTCCTCGCTGTCCCTTGTGACGGCCACTACTGCCACCCAACCCACCCAACCCAGCCCAATTAGAAGGGCTCACCCCTTCTAATTGACCACAGGACCAATGTAATATGGCCCAGAAGGATCTGCCATGGCGACATGAATCCTCATACTCTTGATATTAAATAATGTTAAAATGAACCCAGGAACTCGCAAGCCCTGGGGAGCATGAGGTAATGATGGCAGGCCTATTTCCAACCAAAGGGAAATTATTAACTTATTATGTCTTACTTCTAATTCCATTTCAGAAACAAAAGCCAGAAAGAACAGTTTTTCTACTCTGCTTCTTTAATTTTTTTTTTTTCACATCAAGATCTCTAAGCCTGCTCCTTTTACTAAGCAGCTCTCCTTCTCAGTGATTCTGGAAATCTTGTGAATAACTTAAAGATGGTAGGAATTTAAATAGATTTTTCTCTAACTTGAAGATAATACGTTAAAGAATGCAACTTAAAACCCTCAGTCCTAAACTAAGGTTAAAATATTTACCATTGGAGCAAAACGATGGCCATTGTAAAGGATTCGTTCTCTCTCCTTAAGCACCTGTTTATACCCTCCCTCTCCTTTCAGGCACTTTGGGGAGTGGCTGCTGGTATTGTACCCTGTACCACTGCCGAGGTCTCTTGTCATATCTGATCCTCTCAGAACCCTTCACCTGCCTTGCTTTCCTGGAAGTACAGCTCCCAGCTTGTCTGGTGGAGTGTTTTTCCTGAGTTCAGCATGAGTGTCCTTCAGCTGCCCCGACACTGCCCTTGACTCCCCTCCAAATCCAGCAGTTTCACAGCCACATGTGTGGTTCTTGCACAGCCAGAGAGAGGAGAAAGGAAGCTAACTGGGGAAGCTCTGGTCTAAGTAACTAAAAGGTTTGCTTTAAAAATACATCCAAATGGAGCTTATCTTCATTGCTGCCTCTGTGAAGCAGCATCAGTGTCAGATAACAGCAGAAACACATTAACCCTGGAATTGGCTGCTTTCCCAAAACGCCCAGCTGGGAGAGCTGGACACAGAAGAGTGGATGCCAGGAAAAGAGGAAAAGACACTGACATATTTGAAAATTAAGATAAATCAAATATCCCTTTCACTAATCTCCACTGAGGTGTCATCATTAGAATCAAGGCAGTTACACACAGACATCTGGAACAATACGTAAGTCTTTGGTGATCTTTTCACTAATATATCAAAATAATAAAATTATTTGGGGGAAAAATTGGAGACTTTACGGCTGTGTCTATAGGTCATTGATTCGTTTACAAATTCAGTATCTGACGAGGAGGTGTTATTTTCTTTTTTTCTTTTTTTTTTAAGTCATGAACCGTCATGTTAGGAAACAAAGCTAATTGGATTTGCATTAACTGTTTAACTGCTGTCTGTACCATTGTAGATGTTTATGTCCTACCTATCTATGTATTTGTATTTTCTCCAAGAAATATGTTGTACTGTATGTGTCACATGTCAAGCACATTAGTCAACTTCATATTCTGCAGATCAGAGATCCAATATCAAACCTTCCCAGGGTGTCTGTATTCTGAAACTGTACACTGAGATCATGTCCATGCAACGCAAAGTCAAGTGGAGAGTTGGCAGTTATCAAGGTAATTTGATCATATAAGAAAATTATGTGCCCAAGATAAACTTTGAGTCATACTTACATAGCTAAGGGCTACTTGGTCAGCTTTTGCTGCATAAAAAATCATTCCAAAATTTAATGGCTGAAAGCAACCATTTATTTAGTTTACAATTCTATAGATCAGTAATTTGGGCTGGGCTGGGCTGGGCTGGGCTAGACAGTTCTTCCAGTCTTAGCTGGGCTCACTCTGTGGTGAGCTGCCCTATCGGCTGTCAGCCAGCTGATCTAAGGTGGCCATAGCAAGAATGGCTAGCTCCTCATGGATCCTCATCTTCCATCATCTGTGTCAGCCCAGGCTTGTTCTCATGGCCATCACAGGTTCTAGGTTCAAAGGGTTGGAAAACAGACTCCACCTATTGATGGAGCTGCAGTCACATTGCAAAGGGGTGTGAATGTAGGGAGGGAAGTCATTGTGGCCACTTTTGCTAACCATCTACAGTAGGCACATGGTGCATGGGACAAGTTAGCCTTAGCTCCCTGAGAGCACAAATTATATCTGTCTTGCTCCTTCTTGTATCTCCAGTATCTGCCTAGCACAGTAAAGTGTACTCCAAAAACATCTGTTGAATAAATGAATGATTGAATAAATATCTTTTCAGGAGATCTGGAGGGGGTAGGAGCGACCCCTTTCTTGCAACTGATTGACAAGCTAAAGGATTGTGTAATACCCTGACATTATTTCAGGCTCACCCTTCAGTAAAAAAAATATTCACAGGAGGGATTCTTTATTTTTTCTCTCCAGCCTTTAGTCCTCTGATCCAAAGTTACACTTTTCAAAAATTTTCTTACATTGGTGCTTGCCTTCTAATTTTATTTTTAATAAGTGTTATTGATAAGGGGGTCAAGAACCAGACTCAGTGCCCTAAAGAGCTCATACCCTGGCTTAATGTGGAAAAAAAAAAAAAAAAGATGGTCTCATATTCTATTATGCATTCCAGGGTCCAGCATACTGCTCCAGCTGTAGTGTTCCATGCCTGATTTATGTTCAGCTTGTTGTCTTTATGTCTTCTAGATCTTTGGTAGGTAGACTTAGGCAAAGGCATTCATTTTCCATCTGCTCTCAATGCAACTTAATTTCTTTGTACCCTGTTGTTGTCCTCATTCGGTTCCACTTGGCTTCAAAACACTTCCATCATTTGCTCAAATCAGTCCAGGTCCAACTCAGACCTGAGATGCTGGCCTGCCTTCACTGCTTGGTTTCCACCCTGATCACATTCTCTAATGTATTTTTAGTTTTGACACCTAGATTATTTTTTAATGTATAACATTATATGGGAAAAGACAACTCTGTTATGTCAGTTAGATTATTATTTAAAGAGTTTGCATTAACTATAACCATAATAATAATGCTATCTTTCCCTTATATGATAGCATGAAGATTAAAAAGTGCTTTTATCACATCAGCTTCCTATAGTAACCCTAATGGGTAAACATGAAAAAAAAAATGTTCAGGGAGGTTAAATGATTATACAAGATCAAACCACCAGTAAGAGGCAGAACCCAGACAAATATCTAGACTTCTCATATTAATCCAAAACTTTTCTCTGCTATCCCACAAAATACCACTTTGCACTCAAATATTAGTATATGGTCTCAGGCAGAGGATCTCAGGCTTTACAGTGAGCTCCAGAAAGTGTAACTTTTGAGGAACTCTAAGAAATCTGGTTCACTGAGTCAAAGTAGGGTCCAATAATCTGAATTTTGAACAAAACACTAAACTGAAAGCTGATTTAAAAGGTAACTTCATCCAAACACTACCAAAGTTACTGTTTTGTCTAACCTGAGTAACCCATTTGGTCAAGCTGATTGATACTAATTTTTTTCACCAAATGAATGTTGTGTTTAGCAAAATAATGTAGTTATCTTGTGACAAAGCCTTAACTTTCTAATATATCAATCAGTGAGTCTTATAGAACAAAGTAATATAACAATGATAAAGCTAACATTATGGTACCTCCTGCTAACTCCACATCAATATGGCAAGCCCATTCCTAAACCCTTAGGTTACTATTTTTTAAGCAGCTTCTTGACATTTTGATCAAAGTAGCAGGTCAAGAAATGAGGAGATGCTTTGCATTTGCGTTAACTAAAAAACTATATTATCCCCAGCTAAACTAAAAGCAGAAGCCTAATTTGTCAAATCACTCTCAAAATTTGGCTCTCGACTTTTTTACAAGACATCTGTGGAGAACCAATTTGAGAAGGAAAAGCATTTCAATTCCATGACAAAAGTCCCAAATGAGGATAGCTCACAAAATTACCAGGTTTGACCACATTAATGCATATTTTGTGAATGAGGCCAAAGTGGCTATTCTTTCAATTCTTTGGTTTAAAAAGAAAACAGTTCCAGTTAAGAGAGTGTGTATGTGTGTGTGTGTGTGTGTGTGTGTGTGTGTGAGAGAGAGAGAGAGAGAGAGAGCATACACATGCATGATATAGGCGTGCTTCTATGCATGTGCAGCACTAGAGTATATCTAAGTTTAAAATGAATTATCCCTTTCATAAATATAGCAGAAGAGCTTAATATGTTTCTGTAAATAGGCTACAATCTGGGATGAGAAAATATTGTTTACTTGGAAATATGTTTATTGCCACAAAATATTTAACTATTAGTAATAACAGACCTAAATAGACATTTCTCCAAAGAAGACATACAGATGGCCAACAGGCACATGGAAAGATGCTCAATATCACTAACTATTAGAGAAATGCAAATTAAAGCAACAATGAGGTATCATCTCATACAAGCCAGGATGACCATCATTAAAATGTCTACAAATAATAAATGCTGGAGAGGGTGTGGAAAAAAAGGAACCTTCCTGCACTGTTGGTGGGAATGTAAAATGGTGCAGCCACTATGGAGAACAGTATAGAGTTTCCTTAAAAAACTAAAAGTAGAGTTACCATATGATCCTGCAATCCCATTCCTGGGCATATATCCAGACAAAACTCTAATTCGAAAAGATACGTGCACCCCAATGTTCACTGCAACACTATTTACAACAGCCAAGACATGGAAGCAACCTAAATGTCCATGGACAGAGCAATGGATAAAGAAGATGTGGTACATATATACTATGGAATATTACTCAGCCAGAGAAAAGAATGAAATAATGCCATTTGCAGCATGGGCCTAGAGATTACCATACTAAGTAAAGTCAGTCAGAAAGAGAAAGACAAATACCATGTGATATCACTTATGTGTGGAATCTAAAAATATGATACCAATGAACTTATTTCCAAAACAGAAACAGACTCAGACATAGAAAGCAAACTTATGGTTACCAAAGGGTTTAATGGGAGGGAGGAGATAAATTAGGAGTTTGGGATTAACATACACACGTTACTATACATAAAATAGGTAAACAAGAAGACCTATTGTATAACACAGGAAACTATATTCAATATCCTGTAATAACCTATAATGGAAAAGAATTTGAAAAAGAATATATATATACATATAGCTGAATCAATTTGCTGCACACTTAAAACTAACACAAAATTGTAAATTAACTATACTTCAATAAAAAATGGTTAAAAAAAGGAATTACAATATTTGCATTGAATAAATATAGGTTTATGTAAAAAAAAAGACTTTAGTAATAACATTTATTGACTGGTTTGTATCCAGTATATCTTATTTAATCATATGAGGTGTGGATTATCTCTGCAGTTGAGGAAACCAATGCTTAAGGAATTAACTTGCCTAAGGTCATAGGTAAAGGGCAGTGGCTGAGGAATGAACCCAGTTGAATTTGATATTATAACCCAGACTTTTAATTAATGTGCCCTACTATCCCCCAGTCTGGTTTTCACTACGCTCAGTGGTGTCTCCTAGAACTAAATTTTAACATTTATATACTGACAGTTTGAATGCCATAAGGCCTTTATATGGGCTTGTTTAGATGTATTCTTGGTGTATTTGCATATCTGTATATAAAAGTAAACACATAGATTAATGACTATCACGGGGAATTAGAAATCCAATAATGGGGATCGTGGTTACCCTTATATGAGCTCAAATTATTTGGCTAAAATCTTTTGCTGTGAGTAAAGTCATATTGACTCTTACTGAATGATAGAATTTTCTTTTCCACAGTTAAAATTTTTGATTAACATCAGAGAAGTTCATTTAATATTTTCATAAACTGACTTTAGGATTGTGAGTCCAATCACATCTATCCTACTAGAGAAGGCAGCTTGGCGGGCTGGTGGTGCCAGAGGAACCAGGACAGGGAGTCAGTTGAATGTTCTAGTTGTCGTGCTGCCCCTGACCAGCATGTGATGGAGGAAACCCTTCATCTTGCAAGAACTCAGTCTTTTCAGCTATCACCTTGGTGGGCTGATTGATACTTCTGGTGGGCAGAAGATTGTTCTGTACAGCAGAACAGTACAGTGGACACTGATATATGAATTAGCTAGAGTTCTTCCTGACTGAATACTATGAACTTTTAGGGAGGTTGAGTTTTAAAGATTGGATTAACTAATATAATTACTGCAGCATTTTCTTGTGCTTGTTATTCCAATTAATGTAACTAACTGATAAAATATGGCAACACACTTTTCTTTAAAAAATTAACTCAAAATGATGTGTCATTAATTTGGCAACCTTAAGTGGTAAATTGCTATTTTATAAACATTTATCATGAAAAAGTCCTTACATTGAGATTTAGTGCATTGGAACATGTTGATCTTATTTTCTTTTTTTTAAACTTTTTATTTTATATTGGAGTATAGTTGATTAACAATGTTATGTTAGTTTCAGTTGTACAACAAAGTGATTCAGTTATACATATAAATGTATCTATTCTTTTTAGCTTTGGGAGTCAGCTATGAGAGGCAGATTCTTTTCTCTTTTAACTTTCTACAACACATGTATTCTTACTTCTACGTTTATGAATTTGAAATTCAGTTTTATAGTATTTTTTGCTTTTATATTTTTTCCTCACTTCAAACAACGTTATCATTGGAATGAAGATGACCAACCACTAACTTCTGAATATCATTCTGATGTGGTTATCTTTTGGTCAGTTGCAATAAATATTTACAAATCGCTACAATTTTTTTAAAATTATAAAATTATTTTGGGGGTGACGTTGTGAGAACTACAACTTTCTAGAATAAAATATGTCTTAATATTTCCTTTTTGATTATTATCACCCTGGAAATCAAGCACCTAGAGCCATAACTTTTGCCTGCCTTCTCCCTTTACACTCAAGAATTTCTTTCTTATATAGTAGAGTTCCTAGCTTTGAAATGAGTAGAAATTTTTCACGATGAAAAGAAATATTAGAACCGTATTGTCTATGATTTATACTTTTACTGCAATAAAATAACATATATATAAAATAATAAAATACCATATAGTATAACATACC
The DNA here is from genome assembly GCF_964374135.1 of Grampus griseus. Lineage (NCBI taxonomy): Eukaryota > Metazoa > Chordata > Mammalia > Artiodactyla > Delphinidae > Grampus > Grampus griseus. The sequence goes on from NC_139007.1 coordinate 76,055,086, forward strand.
AATACCAATAAAATACCATATAAATAGAATACTATATATATATATACATACACACACACACACACACACACACACATATATATACACACACACACATATGGTGTGGGTAAGTGGAGGCTAGAAACAGGATTTATTCTTAGTGCTAAAAAATTGTAATAGTACTTTTCAAAACGTGAATGGCATTCCTGATACATATCCAAAAGATTATAATACCAGCTTTCAAGACCCCATGTGAGTTTGGTCATCCCCATTGCCAATGATGTATGCAGAAGGAATGCATATCTGGCAATGTAAATATTAACCATACCTGGGTGGGAGATTAGTATGAATTTAATTTAGTGCTTGTTGCTTCACTGTGAATCAAAGGAAATGAACAACTTTTTCTTTCTATAACACCTGCCTTATTAGGAACACATGCAAATAACTAGCCTGATAAATTAGTTCCATGTAATTACAAATATCAAATAAATATAAGCTGAAAGTTTCACTATAATTTAAAATAATGGCCCCCTTGGTCCAAGAATGAGAATGAATATGTAGAAAAAGAATTTGTCTGTGTAGAGTGCAGTATTTATTAGGAAGGAAGAAAGGAAGGAAGGGAGAGAAAAAAGCTGACACAGAATATATTTTGTGTTGGAAATTAGTCACATTCTTCCTACTATTCTGTTTTCCATATAGACAACAGAAATTCAGGGATACTGGAAATCTACAAAATCTATCAAGCCCTACTTATTTCCTTTTTTTCCTACATACATTATCAAATCTTCATAAAGATTAAAAAATACTATATATAAGATATATATATGATCCAGAGTCCCATATGATATGTCTAAGTCCCTTAAAGCACAAGAAATGAATAAAATTTTTCTTGTGATAAAATAGGTACCTCTAAGACATCTGATATGAAAGCAAAAAAGTAAAGCCTATGGAAATTGACATTAATAAATAAGAATATCTTAAGAAAAGTCAAATTACTAAAAATAAACTTAACAATGAGAAAATTCAGTGAATAGTGGATGTGAAATAGAATATGGCCATTCTATGTTTCACAATGCAATCACCAACTTAATCCATCCCATAATTTAACAACTTAGCAAAAATATCTCACTCTTGTTGTTCTTTCTTTTTCTCTGACATGTCAGCTAACATGTTCTTATACTCAGAAATCCTCAAATATAGTTACATGTGAGCTCATTCAAATTCAAAACATCAACTTTTAAAAAGTGCTGTCTTCGAGATACTCTTTGGAAACAGACGAGATACATGCCACTCCTAGAACCTTAAAATGCTGCAGATAGAGGCTTGCAGAATGGCTAGTATGCCCTTTAACAACTGAAGATTTTTCTGGTTATTTCAGAAATTCAGTGGAACAAATAACCTTTCAAATGGCTACACTGTAAGTAAATATCAACATCTAAATCCCAATAATGCGATTGGATTTATCAAGAAGATGAAAAATATTCACAGTTCTAGAATATTGGAACTGAAAAAGTATATAGATCATCTAATCCAAACCGCCTGATGTTATAAATGGAGAAATTGTAGGCCAGAAATGTATTTTTTTATTGTATGCTTTTTTCCAAATATAAAATATATAATTGTGAGAGTCTTTTCAAATACCTAGTTTCCAAATAGAGTTTTTAAAAATTGTGACTAAAGAAAAAGATAGATAATTATATTTTATGTAAACTCTACTATGTGTAAATTTAATTTAGAATACCAGCAGATAAAGGGAAACTTTATAATTAAATAAGAATAGCAAATATAATATAAAATCTTAAATATAATATAATATAAATATAATATAAAATCTTAAAAATTTAGATGACTCATTTATTTGGCCAGATCCTACCATTGACCAGATGAATTTCCCTGTGGAATTTCCTGAGACTGTCTATATTTCAATGTCCTTACATGTAAGAATGGTCGTAACTATAGTGTCTAACAGTTATTTTGATGTGAATGTGATGCATAATTAGCCATGTAAAATACATAGCACAGTGCCAGGAAACTGGCTAGTAATACTAGTGTAAGCCACTTAGTGAGGTTTTACTGTTTTCACCTCCTCTATTCTCTTTCCCCCAAGAAGTTGAATTATAGCTCTTGTAATGAAAAGTTTAAAGGAATGAACTAATGCTGCTAAAAGGGATCGTAAAGTTGGTCTATCCCAACATTTCTCAACCTTGGCTCTAGTGACATTTTGGGCCAGATAATTCTCTGTTGTGAGGGGATGCACATTGCAGGATATCTAGCAGCATCCCTGTCTTCTACCCACTAGACGCCAGTATCACCCACCCATCCCCAGTTGTGACAGCCAAAATGTCTCCAGACATTGCCCCCCCCCCCCGAGGAAAACAATCAGTTGAAAACCATTAGCGTAAATATCAGTTGAGAACCACTGATCTAAGCTGACCAATGATGTTTAATAGATGAAGAAACATCAAGGTCCAAATTAGTCATGTCCTTAAAGCACCACCTGAGAGTTGGAACTAGACCCCAGGTATTCTGACTTTAGACTAGATCTCCTCTGAAATATCACACTGATTTCTCAAACAAAGCTTTAGTCTGCACTGCTAACCAGTTGCAAAGAATAAGACTCAGTATTAATGGAAGACAAGAGAAAGCAAAATTCTTCAACGCTGATTTTATTTCAAGCTTCTCTTTCAGAGAAACGATCTTCAGCCTGAAACATTATTAAGAAAGAATTGAAGACCAGTAAAGGTGAAGATATTGTTAGAGAACATTCAGAAATGAACTCGAATCTCTTGGAGATCTTAAAACACTAAGAGAACTTGTAAATGAAACACAATTAATGAAACACAAATCATAACTTCAAAGGCAAAGGAGTTATGAAAACTACAAAGACCACGTAGCTTTGTGCTAATTGTTTTAAGAACCTAGATCAGATTATTAAAGTGTATTTTGAGAGCACTTAGAAAGGAAGCAGTAACCTCTAGGAGGTGAGATAAGTTCTCAAGAATTAGTTACAAGACAAATTTTATTTTCTTAGAGGACAGAGAAATCAGGTACCCCAGTATCAATAGTGTTTTTGACAAGAGATTTGACAAACACTTGTTAATTTCTACACTTCTATCCTATATTGAATTATGATCTGAATATAATGGTACAGCTTTGATTCCCACCTGAAGGGTCCCAATCAATGGAGAAATGCTCAATAACCTATGATCAGGTAAGGAGTCAAACATACTAGAAGAGCGAGAAAAAACTAAAACTATAGTAGTTACTAGAAGAAAAACTTTAGTCCAAAAATTCAATTATAGAAAGATAGAATGTGAGTGATAACAGATGTGCAAAAAGTCATAAAGATTTTATTTCATGAACCAACAATATGATATAGGCCATATCAACTCTTGGAATTATAGATAATCACATCAATAGAATTTTGGTTTCTAGAACCAAAGAAATATTAGCATCACTCTAATAGACAACACACTTCAGGAATGAAATAAGCAAAATAGATTGTGTTCAGAGATGAACAACCAAGAAGGCAAAAGGAGTTAAAATTCCTTAATATGACAAATGGTTGAAATAAGTGCCCATGGTTACCTGGGAAATAGAAGGCTCAAACGGCACAAGATAGTTGTCTTCATATACTTAAAGGGATGTGAGCAGGGAATTGGACTTACCAATACGACTCCAATAATTAAAGCCAACAGGTGGAAGCTACAGGGAAAGGGATTGCAATACAACCAAAGAAAGGCTTTTCTAAGCTTTGAGACACTAGGATTCCCTTGTCACTGGAAGTCTTGAATGTCCAAACATCAGCATTTTGCCTACATAAAAGGGGATGTTACAAGAACTCAAGTGTTAAGATTTGATGTTTAGGGAATCAGAACAAGTGACTCTTTCATAAGTTTTTTTAGTTTTTTACAAGTTCCACTGAGTTCCTATAGAAAGTGCTAATATGTGGTCCGTTAAAAAATAGCTTTTAGACAAATGTTCAGAAACGTTGCATATCTTATTTTGGTCATGGGGACTGATACTTGGATTAGCATTTTAAAGGCTTTGAAAAGCCCTATTGGTATTCGTGTGTGTGTGTGTGTGTGTGTGTGTGTGTGTGTGTGTGTGTGTGCTGCATTTAGTCCTGTATATATACTTGCATCTAGTCCTTTAAGCTAAAGTTCTCAAATTTATCTGAGCACCGTCTCAGTTTTTCAAGAGACACGTTGTAACATCTCACAGAATGGTTTCCGCTAAGCATTTCAAAAAGCCCACTGTAGATCATTAGTCCCAGTTATGGACAAATCTGTTCCAAATCCAATGCTTTACTAGAATAAATGGCAATGTCCCATAATTTCAGGCATTAACCAGGGTTCTAAAATTGATTATCAATCTCTTATTCTCACTCATTCAAAATATATGGCCTAAATACAAACAAGATATTGAAACTTCATATCTCTGAGAATAGAACAGACTGTGTTTTGTTTGGGTTTTCACTTTTGTTTGGCTGTGTTTTGAAGCCTGTCACTTTCTGGTTACAATCCTAAAGGAGGAAATCTTTTAAAAGTGATCAATTGTCAACTGTGAGAAGCGTGCCAAAGGCTAACTAATTACAATCTTTCTTGTGAAAGAATGCAAGATAGAAGCCAAGCCACCTGGGTTCTGGTGCCAGGCTGCTGATAACCAGCTGTGTGGACTTGGCATCCCATGCTAATGACTGCCAAGGGGATCTCTTCATAAGCAGGACTTTCCCAGCTTCTGTCGACGGCCAGTGAATTAGGGCTCATTTCTGGGCTTGATTAATTACCCCTATTCAGAGTCTGGGGGCTAGCTTCTCGTAGTAAACAACAAAAGTAACCACCAAAGCTTCCTTTTGTGAAAGAACTTATTATATTGAACAAAAAATTCATATTAAAAGCAGAAGGAAGCATATGGCATATTGAGTCTGGATCCTTTGAACTAGCAGATTATTCCACCTCTCCTTGAATTCTCCTTCACTGAAGTGTGACCCCTTGTTATACTCTAGATCCCAATATGTTTGATTCCGGCAATGGAACTTGGAAGAAGGGATGAGTTCTCCATTATTTAGGTATATGGAGACCTTTACCTATGAGTCATCCACTCCCAAAGTTTTTTTTGTGTGGCTCTGTTATTATGGCTTCTGTAATGAATGGGAATTTGAAGTCTATTACTGGCTGAAACACTAATCAGCTTCAGAGGGACCCAAGTCTGGTACTGGCTTCAACTGTAACTTTGGATGGCATCACAAATAGGACAGAGAAAATAGAAGTGGAAGAGAGTGCTGCAAAGAGCAAAAATAAAAATATTAAATGGGCTTTTCTCAACGGATACTCTTGGGCCTGTCACTTCCCCTCTCAAGACCTCTATTTCCTCCCATAGATTAATGAAATTGGAAAAGGCAATCTTTTAAACTCCTTCCAGGGATAGGAAGCACATGTCAATCATTGTATGGATAGAGATTAAAAGTGCTTTAAAGAAGCTTCAGTTTGAACCTTAAAGCTTTTCAAAACTTTATTTTTCAAAATAGGTTAAAAAATAGCCCAAGTGGATTTACTAGTTGGCTTTCTGGAAAAAATAACAGTTTAAGAAGCTCTTGAAAAAACTGGAAAGCTGATGGTAGATGAAAATATTTTATCTATGTCAAATGTTAAATTTACTGAATCTCTAATGGTACTGTGGTACTGTCAGGAAAGAAGCCCAGTCTTAGAAAATGGCAGGGAGTAGCAAGTTTCCAAAAGAGTTATCTCAGCCACTAAACAGTTCAGCTTGTTATGACTCTCTGGGTGCCAAAAATAGACAATGTGACCCAGTGGTTCAGAGAAAACAGTTTATTACAGCACAGCAAACAGTAGGAGCGTCAACACAGGAGTGCTGGTTCCCTTGCCCCCATGTCCCATGGAGTGACACAATAGACCCTGATTGTCACTATGCACACAGTTGATCGCACCACACCTGACAAGCCCAGAGCTAGCGCTTAACCACCCTTTGTAGCAAGCAGTGAACAAAGCAATCTTCCTCCCGTAAGAGCAAGGAATCGCACATTGGTCCTACTGTGGTCCTTATGTGATTTGGCAGTAAAGGGTCTTCCTTGACTCTGTGGCTATAGAAAGTACTTGGAGTCAGAAGATAGTAAGGCCTTGCAGCTCAGCTCAGTCAGCAAGAATGTACAGGGATGCCTGATGAGCTGCCTCCCACGGTAATGCACCTGTCAGCTCCACTTATTCTTGGCTCAATTCAATTTTCCTAGGATTACGCCGCCCCATCAGCAATTTGGATTAGACATACTGATAGAGGCTAGGACCCAATCTGTCTCATTTATCTCAATAAATATGTGATTAGGGTTATTGTCCATAGGATCCCTATCGACAGGATCAGGTCAACCTGCACTTTTGACCTCAGCCATGTACTTCCAGACCACAGACTGAATTCATTAAGTCCCAGAGAGGGCTGACAGGTCTTACTGCAGATACTCATGTAGCTTTTTTCTCATGATGTGCATGGATTGCACCACGATATTGTTATTGATAGCATGGATGCCAACACAACAGGTGTGGTTGGCAACCATACTTATCAGAATGTAGTCAAAGGCCAATCAGTGACTCAGTTACAGTCAGGGAGTTTAGCCTGGCCTGTTGCTTTCCTATGGCCTATTCCACCTCATTGGCTATGGTAGCTAAAGTCAAGGGTGAGTGCCTGGCCTATCTCTAGAAAGTGGACTCTGATGCCAGGGAACAGTACTCACACTACTGTATGACGCAGGGATTCATGTATCCTTTGGGTAGCACAGTCTTCTTTATTTGAGGGCCTATCGAAAAGAATGTAATCCAAGGAGTGGTGTCATTGCTGATAATTGCAGGGTGTCAAAGAGGCACTAATCCTCCTGTCCCCACGCCTAGTAGAGAGATAGCCTGTAGCACTCTCTCTCCCGTGTAACAAACATATAACTGAAGGGGGCAGGTTATTCCAATTCTAGACTTGTTGCTGAACGTGATTCGGATCACAATTACATTGATCTGGAGAACCTATAGGAGCAGGGTCACCAAATAGTTGTGGCCTTGATAGCCACACATGGCATGACCCAAGGGCAGTCAGGTATCAGGAGAAGCTTAAGAATTGGTATGAGCTTAAATGAAACAAGATTGCCTCTATCTGTGTGTGTTTGTACACATACAAGGTTTTCACATTTAGGAGCTGCATTAGGCATAGCGCAAGACCAGCCAAACCCACATGAGTTCCTCTGACCTCACAGCACACAGACCGGGGTGATAAACCCCGCAGTAGGTCAGTGCGGCAATCAGAGCTGTTTCGTGTCCAGTGGACCACATGATTGCTTTGCCAGTCTGCGGGGCTGGAATCTGGAGACAGAGAGAGCATTCATCATTTCCCCCTCCCAGCAACACCAAAGCCTAAGATATTCCTGCCGCAGCTGAAGTGGGGAATGGTGCCAGGAAGGCTCCTAGGGATACCCCTCATGGAGGCTGCCTCCTCTTACAGAAATCTGTGGTTCAGAAAGCTCCAGGGCTGGGCTGCTCTTGCAGTGCCTCCAGTGCCGCATGCTTAGGTCCTCAGGCAAATTTGACAGATTATATGACGAACCTGCAGACAACTAAACGCGTACATAGACAAGGCACACATTGTCTCCAATGGCTGGACAGTGAAATGAAGTGCTGAGCTATGTTTCTGGTAATGGGGAGTCATAGCGCAAAGAATATTTTCTTTATTGCCTCTGGAAGCCACTTTCGAGTCATAGCCCACCCAAGATTTTGACAGCCGAGGTGCTCCATTCACCCTCTAAGAGCATAACCTTCCTCACTCCTCCGTCAGCTCTGGGTCTAACAGTTGCTCCGTCTGTTGATTGAAATGCCCCTGGGCTGGCTTCTTTCCCTCTCACTAAGGGTCTATAAGTTGGTGTTCACTGTAGGGACATATCGACCTCTGGATGTTCCCGGTTGTGACTTAAGACTGAATGCATTTGTGCTTTCCTCCATGGCGGGGCCTGGGGTGCTCTCCTGGTTCCCTAGTCCACAGGAGAGCAAGCAGCAACCATGACACCACTTGGGAAGCTGCTTAGATTTTTTCCCTCACTGCTCAGCCTCCATCCATCAACTCAACTCATGTTTAACAACAGGTAGGACAGGGTGGACCATTCGCTCCCTGTCTCTGCACCACATGGGCCAGAACATTTGCCACTAGCTCCCAAGGAGTTTCTTCACCTCCTCAAATCTCATCCATGAGCCCTTGTCTTTTCTCTTTCAAAAAGTCATCATCCATCTTGACACACTGTTTGTTGTACAGTTTGGGAAGCATCTCATCCTCTTAGAAGATGACAAGATAACGAGACTCCAAAGGAGTTGACTGAGCAAGCAAACAGGTTGTCTTGCCACAAGTCCATAGGGGCCCAAAGTAGATAAAAATACTTAGGGGCACAGTGAGCTGTAGAAGCTTTAGCTTGGTAGGTTCTCCCTGCTCCCAAGTCCCACGGGGTGATGCGATGGGACCAGATGGTGGCTGCACACACAATGGGTTGAGTCACAGTCAAGGAACCCATAGCTAAAATCTCAGTCCCTTTGGCAGCAAGCAATAAACCAACCTCCCAGGAGTAAGCAGTCCACAGTGATCAATGCTATGGTCACCTTGACCTACTTAATCGTCTAAGTTACCATCGTAGGAACTGTTCAGGGTCAGACACTGGTTAGCCTTACAGTTTGGCACAATCAGCAAGGATGAGCAGGGGCATCCAGGGCTCATACTGCCTCTTCCACAGCGATCACATAGTGATCGCTGTATCCCTTATTCTTAGGAAATGTATATTGAAATATTGAGGGATCAGTTTAGCATCAAATGGTTCAATAAGATAATGCGTGTGTGTGTGTGTGTGTGTCTTTGTGTCAGTTTGGAAGGAGAAAAAAAGAAGAGAAAGCAAATGGTATAGTGAAAGGGGTACAATCTTAACAGTAGGTGAATCTGGGTAAAGGGTACACGTGTGTTCTTTGTACCGTTCTAATTCTTACACTTTTCCTGAAGTTTGAAAGTTACCAAAATGAAGTTAAAGGAAAACAATTCTCATCCCTTTACACTTACTATACAAACACCTCCTTTCTTCTCAACAAAAATGTTAAAAACCAGGACACAGCAATTATCTGTTAATTATAAAATTTGTTTCATGTTCATAATCCTCCTCCCTTATTTGAAAATATCAAGCCATAATTTTGTGTGGGAACAAATGTCCCATTTTTGCTCAACAGATATGCTAGCTTTACAGTGGAGGTGGGGATGGGGAAATCTCTGAACTTCAAATCAGTTGCTTCAGAAAAAAGAATCCACTGATTTGGAGAATTGGGTGAAATATAAAATTTCTTTACCTAGAAATAAAGAATGTAAACAGTACTACAAAAAGAGATGTTGCTTTTCTTTTGAAAGTTTGGTCAAATCATGAACAATTTGAAGACAAGGAGGGAAGAGAGTCAAGGACAGAGGGAAACAGAGTTTGGGTTAAAATATATTTTTTCAAGAACCCATCAATAACATCTCTTTCATGACTAGTGTATAATTCCTATTCATTTGTGTGTACAAATGCAATAGCATATTCATAATGACCCAGGAGATTAAATAACGTCTTGATATTTAGGAAAAACTCTGAAAGTTGCAGGTGAAAGTATACATGAAGGTTCTCAATATAATTCTGCCACATAGAAGATGCCCAGTAAATGTGCACTGCAACCTTATCTGAAACATTCACTGTCTTTGCTCTTTCTCGACTTTCAGCTAGAAAATCTGGAAGCAGAAACCGCTCCACTACCCTAACTGGGTCTCATGCCACTCAGACCCTCACTGAGCTTAGAAGCCACCATCTATGTGGAAGCAGGTCACTGCAAGAATGTTGGAAAGCTCTGGTTTCCTAGGAAAGTGCCTGCTCTGAGTCATCAAAACTCTTTCCTCGCTGGCCACTCCATTCTGCACATGAGAGGGACAACCAAACTAAATCAAGCACTAGGAAGGAAAGAACCAAACCACACTGAGTTTGCTTGCGTACATAATCACAAGGAAGATGCCCAAAGGGACCGAAACGTGCTGTGGTATGTGCATTGAGGTTACCATCGCAGATGGCCCTTCTGCATGTAATATTGCTTTCAAGCAAACATTTACAGTCTCATCAAAGAAAAACCATTAATTATTAAATTCACTGTAGTAACATGTAAAGTAAATGCTACCTCTGATCAAAGCAACTGATGTGGAATTCCAAGACTTTCCAGTCTTCTGTAAGAGAATACTTTGCTCTATTTTGACCTTTAATGTTAACCTTAAAATTATCTTCAGTTAAGACATAACTTCCACCTTCATGTCTTGTTTTGTATTTTTTTTAAAAAAAATAACATCTCTTACCTAGCTCCATTATTGCAAGGGAAGAAATTAACATGAAAGGTAATCTGAAACCCAGTAACGTGTCCGCTGCAGAAAGGTTGGTTCTTGTGCACTGTGAGTCCTTCCTGAGAGTCATAGTGGGAGATTTTCCACTCGTAGGCTTTCAGTGGTTTTCTCCCCAGTTTTAACTGTGCAGTTTCTTTGCTCCCATCCAAGTGTTCGAAAAGGTAATAGTGGGTCGATGAGCTCATCACTTTATCCCTGCAGGAAGTCAAGCACTAAAATGTACTCTTTATTTCTCAATAATTTCTCCTTACTACATGCTCCCTTTACATCGTATTTTCTTTTTTTAAAACTCTGCTCAGAATACTTATGCCTTTTGAATCAGCAAGATAAAATGACAGAAGTTATTTGTTGATTTTCAGAACAGTTTAAACTTTTTAAAAAAAATATGGATCCAGTCAGCTTAATCTCAAAATAGAAAGATTCAAATGACCGTGGAGAAAAATCGGTGATCTACTTTTCACTCCTCTGTAGTTACCTGGTCATGAAATGTTAACAATGACCCAAGAATATTTTCCTGATTATTATGTTTCTATAATGTCATCACCAATATGTTGGTCTTTTTGATCTTTGCTACATGTCAAGGTTTCCTTTGTAAAATGTCAGTCTTCTAAGTAGTTTCTCTAAGACAATTCGTCTCTTTGGTTTTCTTTGGCATGAAATACAGTTAGAGATTTGGCAATCACCCATTTTATTTGATCTATATCGACAAGCAAATTAGATGGCCCATGACCTAAAGCTCTCCACTTTGAACTTTTGTCTGCATTGATTAAATGAATCAAGTACACTGTAGTTTCCTTTGAAGACACAGTAGAAAACAGGGTGCCAGCTTCCCTTATAAGAATATTCCTGAATCTACAACCTGCCAGTAGTCTCAACCTTACAATCTGCGTTCATTCTTCAATCTAACAAGGCACAAATATGCACCAGATACACAAGGGCAATGTTTCAGGAAGACAGCTGTCGTGGATTGGAATAAATGAATTTACTATCTCAGATCCTATAGGTTGTCGTTATGCGGATCCAGCCCACATCTCTGTTGGATGAGAAAAAAAAACAAAACAAAGGATAAGTGTTTTAGTGTTTCCTTCTGATGAAGTCTTATATTTGCCTCTAACAATCACCATTTCTCAAATATAATGTCCCAGAATGGATATGCATTATTTTTAATTTTTTTACATTTCCTGATCAAAATAATTAAAACCAGGACTGTGAAAAGATTTAGAAAGTCAAATAAATGCATTTGTTTATATACATTATATACATATATACACTACTAGAGCCTCCACAAGTAAAAGGGGTGATTCAAACGAAGCACAATAAGGGAGAATGAAATATTTGTATATAAGTCATTGGGGAGGAAAGTTCTTATTTTTAATGGGCCATAATAACATGAGTTTTCTCAAGGGATTACATAGTACAGCTTTCTGCTTATAAGGCTGTTTCTCAATGATCATTATTTCTGCCTAATGACCAGCTCTTAGTTAAGACATTCTAAAGTGAATAATACAGTAGTGTGTTTTTTATATTTTTCATTCAAAATCATTTTTTTATTTTCATGGAAACATTTCTCCTGTTCTTTTTTTTTTACATTTTTATTGGCGTATAGTTGATTTATAATGTTGTGTTAGTTTCAGGTGTACAGCAAAGTGAATCAGTTATACATGTACATATAACTACTCCTTTTTATCGTAAATTTGCTAGAACTACATTACAATTCCGTGGCAAATAGAGAAGTAACAGCCCGGACTCGGTTGGATGAGCTAAAGCTTCTTATGAAATCAAGATTAAGAAAATGTAATGTTCTGCTTTGTTCTTTTATTCTTTTATTTCACCCTTGTCCTTATGCATGGAATTTCTTCCTCATTGGGCATTTCAGTAATGCCGACTCTAGATACGAAATGGAAGTTTTGCTTCTTTACCTGATTTCTTGCTGTGGAATTTCTCACCTCTAGTATATAGTGGCCTTTCCTCTTTGGTCTCTACCTTCACTGTTATTTTGCTCCGGCATCCTTCTCTCCCTGGAGGGAGGTGAGGCTCAGCTGGAGCAAAAGTGAGTCACCAGGACTTTACTGCCAATACCCCTACTCAGGGGAGGGGCTCCTCGGAAGGGGATTTGATCACACGTTTGTTTTAAACTTTTGCTGTAATATTCTGGATCCACCCCAACAATCTGATGATGTCAAATAAAAGAGTTTAGTGGCGAAGCTAAAAGGTTGAGCTTCAAGGTCATCAAGATCCATGTCTGAAAACATATTGTGGCATTTTTTGGCTTCTGGCCTTGAGCAACGTATTTCAGCCCTTTTACCTTCAGCCTTCTCTTAAAAGTAAGGCCTTTGGTAGCATCCTTATGGGGTTATGGTCAGGATCAAGTGAGGTCATGTATATAAAAATCTAGACCTACCATGTAGCAAATGCTCCCTATGTGGAATGAAAATTATAAATGAAAACTATCCATGTAAAAAAAAAAAGAGAGAGAGAGAGAGAGTAACTTGGTGAATTCATTGGGAATCACCTCTAACCACCTTTGGCACAAAACCCTGAGAGGGACCTCTTTTAAGAAAACAGGAAGCACCTCAAGCAGAATTTCCTGTGATAGAAGAGCATCCCAACTGTGCCATCAGAAGAACAAGACTCTTAGCTTGGCCACTTGAAATACTTCTCAACATTGAAATAGACAGTTGGCAGTTTTAAAATAAAGTCATCGAAAAAACAGCTTTGAGTTGGTAAGAGAATATTCATTTCCTTAGATAATATGACATGTTTTGCTAAAACTGATACCCATTCACTTGCAAATTTCATTATTGAAAAAGCACACTTAGCTTATTTAATATTACCCCCCAAAAAAGATGCTAATAAAGTTCTATTTTCAGCGTTATCACAGCGGACCTTTTATGTCTCAAGATACAGGCAAAAGTTGAAATTCAGAAGCACAGATTCTAAACCTAGTAGAGAAATGTAACTAAGGTACAAAGAAAGTACCTCTGAAAAGATTCTCTCTGACCACATTTATTACAAAGACCCCAAATCTTTCAAAGTCCTTACTTAAGTCAGGTATATATTTTTTTGAATTTTATTTTATTCATTTTTTTATACAGCAGGTTCTTGTTAGTCATCAATTTTATACACATCAGTGTACACATGTCAATCCCAATCGCCCAGTTCATCCCACCACCACTCCCACCCACGGCCGCTTTCCCCCCTTGGTGTCCATACGTTTGTTCTCTACATCTGTGTCTCAATTTCTGCCCTGCGAGCCGGTTCATCTGTACCATTTTTCTAGGTTCCACATATATGTGTTAATATACGATGTTTGTTTTTCCCTTTCTGACTTACTTCACTCAGTATGACAGTCTCTAGATCAATCCACATCTCTACAAATGACCCAATTTCGTTCTTTTTTATGTCTGAGTAATATTCCATTGTATATATGTACCACATCTTCTTTATCCATTCATCTGTCAGTGGGCATTTAGGTTGCTTCCATGACCTGGCTATTGTGAATAGTGCTGCAGTGAACATTGGGGTGCATGTATCTTTTTGAATTATGGTTTTCTCTGGGTACATGCCCAGTAGTGGGATTGCTGGATCATATGGTAATTCTATTTTTAGTTTTTGAAGGAACCTCTCTACTGTTCTCCATAGTGGCTGTATCATTTTCATTCCCACCAACAGTTCAAGAGGGTTCCCTTTTCTCCACACCCTCTCCAGCATTTGTTGTTTGTAGATTTTCTGATGATGCCCATTCTAACTGGTGTGAGGTGATACCTCATTGTAGTTTTGATTTGCATTTCTCTAATAATTAGTGGTGTTGAGCAGCTTTTCACGTGTTTCTTGGCCATCTGTATGTCTTCTTTGGAGAAATATCTATTTAGGACTTCTACCCATTTTTTTATTGGACTGTTTGTTTTTTTAATATTGAGCTACATGAGCTGTTTATATATTTTGGAGATTAATTCTTTGCCCGTTGATTCGTTTGCAAATATTTTCTCCCATTTTGAGGGTTGCCTTTTCGTCTTGTTTATGGTTTCCTTTGCTGTGCAAAACCTTTGAAGTTCATTAGGTTCCATTTGTTTATTTTTGTTTCTATTTCCATTACTCTAGGAGGTGGGTCAAAAAAGATCTTGCTGTGATTTATGTCAAAGAGTGTTCTTCCTATGTTTTCCTCTAAGAGTTTTATAGTGTCCGGTCTTACATTTAGTTCTCTAATCCATTTTGAGTTTATTTTTGTGTATGGTGTTAGGGCGTGTTCTAATTTCATTCTTTTACATGTAGCTGGCCAGTTTTCCCAGCACCACTTATTGAAGAGACTGTCTTTTCTCCAACCTATATCCTTGCCTCGTTTGTCATAGATTAGTTGACCATAGATGGGTGTGTTTATCTCTGGGCTTTCTATCCTGTTCCATTGATCTATATTTCTGTTTTTGTGCAAGTACCATATTGTCTTGATTACTGTAGCTTTGTAGTATAGTCTGATGTCAGGGAGTCTAATTCCTCTAGCTCCGTTTTTTTCCCTCAAGACTGCTTTGTATATTCGGGGTCTTTTGTGTCTCCATACAAATTTTAAGATTTTTTGTTCTAGTTCCGTAAAAAAATGCATTGGTAATTTGATAGGGATTGCATTGAATCTGTAGATTGCTTTGGGTAGTATAGTCATTTTCACAATATTGATTCTTCCAATCCAAGAACATGGTATATCTCTCCATCTGTTGGTATCATCTTTAATTTCTTTCATCAGTGTCTTATAGTGTTCTGCATACAGGTCTTTTGTCTCCCTAGGTAGGTTTATTCCTAGGTATTTTATTCTTTTTGTTGCAATGGTAAATGGGAGTGTTTCCTTAATTTCTCTTTCAGATTTTTCATCATTAGTGTATAGGAATGCAAGAGATTTCTGTGCATTAATTTTGTATTCTGCATCTTTACCAAATTCATTGATTAGCTCTAGTAGTTTTCTGGTGGCATCGTTAGGATTCTCTATATATAGTATCATGTCATCTGCAAACAGTGACAGTTTTACTTCTTCTTTTCCAATTTGTATTCCTTTTATTTCTTTTTCTTCTCTGATTGCCATGGCTAGGACTTCCAAAATTATGTTGAATAATAGTGGTGAGAGTGGACATCCTTGTTTTGTTCCTGATCTTAGAGGAAATGCTTTCAGTTTTTCACCATTGAGAATGATGTTTGCTGTGGGTTTGATGTATATGGCTTTTATTAAGTAAAGTATATTTATATGTTCAAAAGTGAAAATAAGATCCTCTTGATAAAGCTTGGACTAAATGTTTCATTCAAAATGCATGGAAATGATAAGATGTCTGCTGCATCTCATTTAATAGAAGTAATCAGTTTATACAGACCTCTTCTCTGTATACTGGCAATTACCAAGATGAGGTGGCCCACAGGTGACTTTTCCAGCTTCAGCCATGAATACTGCAGGAGGTGATATTATCCCTTGGGGTTTTCCAAGCTCTGCAGTGTTCTAGCCAGAGCAGACTTAGGATAGGACATGGTAGCCTCAGCTTCTTGGCTTCTTTACTGACCACATATGTCTCTGCTATGGCTGTGCAACTGCAGAAGTTGGTCATAATCAAAAACACTATCCTCTTCATAGGCTATCCACCAACAGGAAATGAGTGCCTTTAGGGATCCTTACTGCCATTATAGAAGCAACAAAATTCTTGCCTAGATTCTCAACATAATTCTTTTTTCAAGAGCCATATTGTTTGGGTTAGGCAGGAGATGGGAACAAGCATGAATCTTCATCAATGTCTTGGCCTAACCACTGCATTTTCCCTGGTGTGAGATGCTTCTGGATTCGTAGTCACAGAACACGGCATCCAGATTATACTTAAGACCACTGTCGTTAGTTGCAGGAAAACAAGCTCAGGGCTCCCACTGATTCTGTATTATGGTGAGTTGTATAATTATTTCATTATATATTACAATGTAATATTAATAGAAATAAAGTGCACAATAAATGTAATGCACTTGAATCATCCTGAAACCATCCCTTCCCCCCACCCCGGTCCGTGGAAAAATTGTCTTCCACGAAACCGGTCCCTGGTGCCAAAAAGTTGGGGACCGCTGCTATAGCATCTATCAGACCAGAAGCAAGACCTACTGAAACCACATCTGAGTGCAGACAGCTACACTAGATAGTTTTACAGCTCTGTGTTTCTGGAAAACCTCTGCACTTGTGGCAATAGCACAAACAGCCCTATGTTAGTGTAAAAATTTCCCAGTGTTAATCATAGCAGGTCCCAATTTTTCAACGGAAGCATAAATATGTTTATATTTTTCAGATAGTATGTCTTCTTCAGTTTTGGCTTTGAAAGAATGGTTCTTGACACATGAGTTACAAGTATATATCTTATGAAAGGAGATACAGTTTTCACAGTAACTAAATTTGCCTCTGTCTGTACATCTCAATGATTGCACTTCTCATGATTTTCTGTCACTCAAATCTACCTCATGAATCAAATATGCTTTGCTTTTCACCCCACAGTCATGTGCATGAAGTCTAGATCAGTGCAATCAAAAAAGGGGGTGCCTATTACTTATGTTCGAACTAATAGTATCCCATTCTTAGCAAGTCTTTATAGACTTACATTGTCTATAAAGGAAAATGCATATTTTTTTAATGGTTTCAGAGAAGGAACACAGGGGTCCTTTTGGAGACAGTGAGAAAAATTCACCTTAGTATTGTCACATGCCCTGTAATAAGAATGTTTAGCAGCAAAAAATCTCCTGGGACAAGGTGGTTTTAAACATTATCTGCAAGTTCCTTCTTCTTACCTTGCAATTTGATTTTTAAAAGAACCTAAATCTTGAGAACAGGCTATCATATTTGTTGTCAAATCTCTTTAAAAAATTTTCTGTTGTTTTACTTAAAATACATAAATGTCTTATTTAATTAGCATTACCCACTAATGTTAGAAATTTTTCAATGAATCAACAGGATTACAAAACACCAAATGGAAATGAGAGGAGAAGTAGTCCAAGCTGAGGGAGATATAAGAAGGGGATAGGAGAGAATAAAGGAGGCAACTCTTTTCCTAAGAGTCTGGGTGAAACTGAGCATACTCACTTACACTGGACAACATGACTGAGCTTCATAAATTTAACACATTCTATAGTTTTCCTGGCAGAGTAGTACATGTGACTTTTCTCTTGCTGTGGTCAAGATATCATGCTCTGATGTCCTGACCACGTGCATATTGTTGTCTAAGCTTTCTGACAACCAGAGACTTCCAAAAGAGAAGAGTTCCCATTTATAAAGTGAATTTGAATAAAATGATCAGTTAGGTGTTTCAGAATGCCTGCTCCTCATTTGTTGACCCTTGGAGACTTTTTTGTTAGTTGGCTGGTTAGCTAGATGGTTAGGGGGTTTTTGCTGCTGCTGTTCAGGTCTCTCTGGAATGCTTGTCACCACACAGATACATACTCCTCTATTCTCTCTACTGAATGGATTTCCCTATGCAATGACCAGTGTAGGAGGTCAGCATCACAGGAATAAAGTGGAAAATTGCAATTACCTTTGCTGATGGCTTGACATCACAGAGGAGCCACCTACATCCATTTCACCAAACAATGGCCCCCTCCTCTACATAATTTTGATTTTAGAACTAGTCAGAATTCAATCTCCAATATCCTATCTAGCACAGGAAACCCATCTTCTGAATCTCTTCTGCATCTCTGCAGGTGATTCCTATCGCCTGCTCCGGGGCCTCCACAGGGGTCCATTCAGAAACAGAAAAATAAAAATGTCTTCCTGTTACTCTCTTTGGCTGTGAGACAATTTGTTCCCATCTGCCCCCAGGCTCACCTAGCACTCTGACTCAGCTGGAAGCCGCTACCGATCACTGCTGTATTAACTAATTTGCTTTATGGAAATTCATGGCCCGTATTTCTCAAGGGAATGGAAAAACCAGTAGACCTCCTACCAGCTGGGTACTTTCCGTACAAGCTCCTGCATCTACATAAATTAAGTTGAAATAAATTATTTCCAGGGTTTACAAATTCAATATTGCAAATAGTAGAACCTGGCAGATGTTCTCAGGATCCCCTTGCTACCTGTGAACCAATCACATAACTTCTACGTGGACTGGGGAAAAATAACAACAGTAAGAAAAACTTGGGTTTACATGAAAAACTGACCAATGATTTTGTTTGTTTGTTTGTTTTAATAAACTCCATCCATTTACTAGCGGGGGTTGGTGGGGGGGAAGTAAACCCTGATTACATGATTCCTTTTTCACTTTTATTATGAAATCCTTCCTTCTCCAAGAAGGCACTAAATCTTATCATAACCATTTCACATACCAATTTCAGTAGGAAATTGGGAGATCAATTTGGTTAGTTTTCTTATTGATTCTGAAGATCTTTGAAGCAATTCTGCCAGTTGCTTTCTAACTGGTTGGTTTCTCACTTAGAGACAAGTGAACACTGAGCAATTAAAGACACCATGAGAAAAAAAAAAAAAAAAAGGCTGCCTTATACATCCCGCAGAGCTGAGGGAGAAGAGAGGGGAATGCCTGTAACAGCCATGCTATCTCTGACATAAATTGGAAAACCGGAAGTGTTTCCTCTAGCTCTGTTTTTGCGTAGCACACAGATATCTTTGTAAATAATAGGAAATTAATGTTAGGTTGGATCTATAAACTAAGTCAATTTGACTCTGTTATGTTAAAAGAGCATAGTTTCAGCCTGTATCCGTATTTTAAAGTATTTGAAATCTAAGAAGTTCATGTCAACATGATATAATATTGGAGACGTCCACATACAAATATTATTTGAATTTGAGTGCCCCTGTTTGAGAAAATGCCTAATGGAAAAACTAAAACATCAATCATACTTTTAGATTGTATTTTATTTCTTGTAAGAATATCCACATACATTTGAAAGATAGTCCTACGTATATTCTCAAACATATTTATTTAGTTCATGGCCTGATAACATGTGACTCCCTAACTGTTAGGAATAGCTCTGCAGCCTCTCGAGGATCAGAGAACCCTGTGATTTTTTAAGTGACTAGTTTGGATGAAGTTTCTGTTATCAATCAGGTACTTTACAGTATAACTACAGTATAACCTTTAAAATAGCTATCATTGGCACACACACACCAATACACACCCCATAGCAAAATGAAGCCTTGGAAATTATATGGTAATTGTAATCAAAATAGAAAGCAATTAATAAAATGAAATTTATCGAAAATGTAGCTCCTCATTTGAAAGTCTAGATTCAATAAACTACTTGTAAACTTAAAATGAAAATTAGAAAATGCTTTCAACTACACATTCTCTATTTAAATCTTAAGTTGAACTTTAAATGATGCTATGGTCTCCACCCAAACCATCAATTTCAATGAAAAGCTTGAATGGTCATCAATTCTGAATCCATAAAATTCAATGCTGCTGTTTATAATTTAATACTCCCACCATAAAAAATTTCTGCTCTATGAATATCAGAATATAAATTCCCATTAATTTAATGAGAAACAAATTAGGAATATTGGCATATATATTTTCCATTATATGTCCCATTAAATGTGAATATATATCTCATATAAGTGGAATATATATATTTATATAAACTTACCTATATATTTATATTGGCATATAAATTCCCATTAGTTTAATGGGAATTAAAGAAGAAATGCCAGTTTCCACTAACTCATCCTTCCCTTCGTAAAACATTTTCTGAAACTTTTCATCTACTGACGTAATTCTGGAAACTTAAAATAACAAGTTTCTTGTTTTCATTTTGTTCTGTTAAATGAAAAAAAGAAACCACTTTGCAAGTGGTGCTTTAAAAGAAAAAAGAAATTGAAAAATCTGCTCTATCAAATGGAGAAAAAAGACAAGTTTAAAAAAGGTCTGAATCAATATTAGGTGCTCTGTCACTTGTTATTAAATTTTTTGTAACATTATTGAGACATTTTTGCTTTCTAAAGGTAATTTCCATTAGAAAAGAGAAGATGTGCTGTATGTTTTCAATTACATTTGAAATTCAGGTAACTAAAAACATTTAGTTTATAAAGGTAACCATAATGTTTCTGTGGGGAAAATATCATAAAGGAATATGTTTCATTAAATGAGATTCTCTGTAGTTGACTTAGTTCAAATATTTTTAAACAAGTCCTTGCCCACAAACTGCTTTTCTCCCCAGCAATAGAAATGGTAGCAGAATTGTTACCTCCTGTTTCTATAGCTTAAAGTCAAACCTAACATAAGCAATCAACTCAATGCATGGATCCCATTCAAGTGGCTCCCATCCAGGGTCTGAGAGAAGAGCAGAATTGATCATTTTCCTTGAAAGTATTGGGAGTAAAAGAAAAGAAACAGATCTGCTGTTCTGCCTATGGATTCAGCTTTCCTGCAGCAATTAATATTCTAAAGAGCAAGTAGAAGAAATGCCAACTAGTAACATAAAAAGGCAGTCTAGAATAGCTCATGTTTTACAGATTTTTGTATCCAAGTAATGAAATCATAACCACATCTTTTTGTTTTTTTGCTATACGCCGGCCTCTCACTGTTGTGGCCTCTCCCGTTGCGGAGCACAGGCTCCAGACCCACAGGCCCAGTGGCCATGGCTCACGGGCCCAGCCGCTCCACGGCACGTGGGATCTTCCTGGACCGGGGCACGAACCCGTGTCCCCTGCATCGGCAGGCAGACTCTCAACCACTGCCCCCCAGGGAAGCCCATAACCACATCTTTTGAAACATACCATGAAATCCATAAATTTAACAATGAATACAACATGCTTCCTGTATTTATTTTTCAGATCTTCCTCCCGTATCTGTCTTCATCACAATAAGACAAAAGTATTGCCTGGTATCTGTACTTCACCTATGTGCCCCTGCCAGGAAAATAGAGACATATAAATATATTGTTGGTTACGGTAACACACACAAGAGAATGTTTTAAAAATATACAGCATTCTTTTCATTTTGATGGTCTGGTAGTTTTTCTTTAGCTTTTTGTCTATGTTTTGGTTTTAATTAGTGTGTTAGTCCCATCAGAATGTCCTTTTCACTGTTGAAAAACAAATATTTTCACTTACAGTAAAGACCAAGCTATCATTTAATGCACATTTCCGAGTAGGATAGGATGATCAGCTGTAGCTTTCAAAAGAATGAGCTGTCAAATCACAATGGTCTCATATGCAGATCAAAATGTTGACCCGTACATCAAACTGAGCATATCGCTAAATTAATTTTACATTATTCCTATCTGACAGTTTAAGATAGTTGTGTGTAAAAACATAAACTTTTGCATTGTATTACTCTTGTGACGGAATATATATACATTTTGGTCTATATTGTGATTTTTTTGCATGTAATGTGTGATGATATATATGACCAATAAAGAAAACCTGATAGTAACAGAAATCTAGAATTTCCTCTTGTCTTTCTCATTCACACATAATAACTGGCCTGTTTAAAAAGAATATTCTCCAGGTAAATGTTCCAATGTACGTAAAGAGCCTAAGAATCAGACTAACAGATGACTTTGACACTGAATAAGCACTTAGAAATGAGTGAAAGAAGTGGGCTTTTTCTCTTCACGAATTACTTCTATTTTTAGAACTAAAGTGTCCCTAATCTTAACTTCATGACTCCTTCAGCTAGAACTGCCAACCAAACTGTACAAAGAGGAAAAAAAATCCTCTGCTGTAAAGTCCATAGTTGAAAATAAACAAAGTTTCTTTCACTTCTAGTCCATTTTTTGAAATGAATTCAATGTCTTAAGCAATGAAATTCTTTACAAGAAACAAGAAGTTCAACAGGGTGAAATTTAAAGCATACTTTAATTTGTTAGGTATGATCTTTTGAATGTAGAAGCAATCTTGACATGAAAACACTTTATGGTAAGAAAAAAGTATTTCAAAATAACATTGGATCACTCCAGATTATATATTAAAAAAGAGTTGTAGGGCTTCCCTGATGGCGCAGTGGTTGAGAGTCCGCCTGCCGATGCAGGGGACACGGGTTCGTGCCCCGGTCCGGGAAGATCCCACATGCCGTGGAGCAGCTGGGCCCGTGGGCCATGGCCGCTGAGCCTGCGCGTCCGGAGCCTGTGCTCCGCAACGGGAGAGGCCACAACGGTGAGAGGCCCACGTACCGCAAAAATTAAAAATAAAATAAAATAAAATAAAGAGTTGTAAACCTGAACATTTTGAAAAGAAAAACCTGTGTCCAAATCCCAATATGTGCAAACATCTTCTCTGCATAGCATGACCAGATACAACTTCTTCATTCACAACTCTGTTCTCTGCTGAACACCTCTGAATGGTGTTCTATTACCTAACAATTAAAGTCCAATCCCTTTGCATGACATCCAAGGGACTTCATACTCTGTGTGAATATACCACAATTTATTCATCCCTTCACTTATTGATGGACAGTCAGGTTGTTTCCAGTCTGAGACTATCATAAACAATACTAGTATATACATATCTTTTGGTGCACATATATCAATATATGCATTTCTCCTGGGTACGTACCTGGGGATGGAATTATTTGGTAAATGAACACCAAATGGTTTTCTCAGGTGACTTCACAAATTTACTCTCCCTCGAGCAGTGTGTGAGAGAGTTCCACTGCTACACAACCTTGCCAATGTTTCATTTTGTCAGCTTTTAACAAATGTATTTATTAATTTATTTATATGTATTAAATGAAGAAGGAACAGTAGGCACAGTATTCATTGTTGTTTCCATATGGACATCCAATTGGTCCACCACCACTGACTGAAAAGACTATTTCCCCTCTGCACTGCAGCATACCTATGCTGTAATTCAGGTAACCTTATATGGGTGGGTCTGTTTATGTTTACTCTGGGCCATTGGTCTATTTTAGATACCATAACTTTACAATGATTCTTGATTATCTAATAGCATATGGCCTCCTTTGTTCTTCATCCTCAAGATTGACTTTGCTATTCTTGGCCCTTTAAGTTCCCATACAAATTTTTGAGACAGCTTGTTGATTTCTACAGAAAAGGCCAAAGGCATTTTGATTAATATAAAGTGTTGCCTACTGGAAATGGCTTATGACTGGGGCATAGGGTTTGAGAGCTGAATGATGGAAGAAGCTTTAACTTTGGCTAAAGCCAAATTTTAAGGGACTTGGATGTTATTTAAGAAATGTATACTTTATTAAGTCAGATGATTAGATTGGCATTTTTGAAAGATCACCAGGAAGCAGCATCGATACCCAACTCCATCCACCGAAATTCCCAGATGCCTACCTTGAAAGTAAGGTTATGTTCATACCCAGGTGCTGAGAACCCGAAAGCAGAGAAGTTGTTTCATGCCTAGTGGTGGCGGGGGAATGTCGTCCCCTTTTAGAGTAAACACAGCCAGCAATGTGCTCCTTTCCGATGCGCCAACATTCAGTCCAAATTTTGGTCTGAGAGGCAGGAGAGGCAGGCTACCCTCTCTGAACCACTTTATATCTGCATGGAAGACATGGAGTTCTCTGGGATGTTGAGATGATGAGAGCAGATACAATGGCTCTGGTACTTCAGCTGTGCCCAAATTACCCATCCTCTTCTCCACCCATCCCTTCCCCTTCATCTAACTCCCAGACTGAGGCAGGGAACATTCTCAGCACTAAAAGAGCTGGACATAATACATCCAGAAGCCACATTGTGTGCAGTAAAATGCACATAAAACAGCAACTCGTTAAAAGATATTCAACCATGACTCAGGTTTCTTCCCCTCCAACTTATTGACCCAGATAGCAGGAGCAGCCAGGCAGTCCTACAAAAGTACAGACAGTTCTCTCCCAGAAACTGCCTGTCTGAGCAGCTCATTTAAAAATTCATACGCATTTTTAGGACAAGAGTCAAAGGAAAACACTCTTTGAGAAGAGGAAATGGGAATAGTAGCTAAACCACTTATCAAAAATAGGTGGCAGGAACTATCTACCTAAATTAAATTTTATGTTGAAAAGAGAAGACCTCTGAGCTCTTCTTTATTTCCCACCCATCCCCTACGGGATCATGGGACTTCCAGGGGCAGTTTGATGGCAGACTGAACCTTAGATCATTTCTTTAGGTCAAATCTGTACTCCACCTCTTGACAAAGCTTTGTTCACTGTGTGTATCATGGAATTGATTGCAGATGCCTTTTGCAAAACCAAGATAGACCATAATAACTAGAAGTCTATGAGAACAGCTGTTTTCCCTTATCAAGTCTGTGTATCCATCCTAAGGGATATTGATAGCCTGAATCTTTGTCCGGATCTAAGGGAAACTTTAGTTCTCTTTTAATTTCTGTCTTCTCCCTTGACATCTGCAAATTTTCCACGTTAGAGCAGCTACCTGATGAATTTAATCCACCTCCATTTCCGTGTGTAGGACCGACAGACACACAGATGGACACCCGAGGGCCACTTGTAACCCTGACGTAAAGAGCTGCCAGGCTCGCAGAGCTGCACTTACCTATTTCTCTTTCTTGCTACGTTTTCTTGTTTGTTTCTTTGTGTTGACTTTGTCCCTGGCATAATTTTCCACTCTAAGTCAAACAAGTCTCCTACGTATTGTGTATGTTTAAAACGACAGAACTATTGGTTCTTCATTTGGAAAAAAAAAAAGATTCAATCTTTTATCACACACCCTTTTCAAACAAACGTCACAGACCTCTCCGTCGCACGATCGCTATTTTGGGTACCATCACCAGCTCTCGGCATCGTCCGACCAGCCGGCAGCCCAGTGATGCTGCGGTTCGCCCCCGCTCAAGCCAGGAGCAGCGGCTGGGATGGAGCAGAAGCTGCCTGTTAACGCCAGGGCCTTGGAAGCAGGCGCCCTCCGTCCGGGTAAGCATTGGAAACACCCAGCTTTGCAACAGGAAATGCTCCTCAACCTTTTAGAACCGAGTCCAGTACTAAGGCTGACGTCTCTCCTACAACAAATAAAAGCGAGAGGAAAGGAAACAAAGGTGAGAGAAGGAGAAGTAGGAGGCCCGCACGGCCTCAGCCCACGCTTCTCCGAAAGAAAGCCACTCACCTTTCCAGAGGGTTCTGCGGGTCAGAGCTGAGCAGCATGCAAACAGAAAGAGGGCTTTGGCCTTATTGTGAATTTTTACACGTCATTGTCATAACATTTATTTACGGGTAGTTATTTTGTTTTATTTTGTTTTGTTTTTGTTTCTGGCAGTACGCGGGCCTCTCACTGTTGCGGCCTCTCCCGTTGCGGAGCACAGGCTCCGGACGCGCAGGCTCAGCGGCCATGGCTCACGGGCCCAGCCGCTCCGCGGCACGTGGGATCCTCCCGGACCGGGGCACGAACCCACGTCCCCTGCATCGGCAGGCGGACTCTCAACCACTGCGCCACCAGGGAAGCCCCACGGGTGGTTATATTGGTATTTAATTTTTTGTTTAAAGAGAGGAAAAACCCGTGTTTTCCTAGTGGAATGAGACGGCTCAGAATGGAAGATTTAGGCAATTTTAAAACATTGATTAGTTCCCTAAAGACCAAATAGGATCAATCTGTTCTACGTGTTGTGTGTCAGTCCACGGCATGGAGCTGTCACAGTGCTATTGCAGATAATGCATATTAAAAATTATGACATTGAAATAAATAAATAAATTCTGTCTTCTCCCTAGTGACAGGCTCCATGGTGGCATAGGAAAGGCTTGGACCAGCCACAGTGCCCAATGTTTCTGAGCCACCTGGGCCTCATATCCAGGCCTCCAGTGCCTCTCAGCTTTGGCAGGGACACACGGATGCTCTAAGACGATGAAAGCAGTAGTTGGAGCCCCATTCAGACTCTTCCCATTGCACCCTGATACTGGAGCAGTGCCAAGCTTCCCCACTGAATCTAGACATGCCCTTTCTTAGAGGAAAATCAAAGCAGGTGTATTAAAAACACTGAGATAGAGGGAAAATTGAAAGAATTTAATATTCAATATTCCCTAAGGAAGAACCAATATAATCATAATAGAAAAATCCAAGCTCACTGGACTTTCTTTTTTTTAGTGTTGAGTATTTTCACTATTTTAATTTACATATGGAAGGTGGGGAACCACTATCTTTTGCATGTTTAGAACCTATAAAGACATAATTCAGTTCTGCCCATGCTGAAAGCCTGAGACATTACACCCAGCGAGACCTGGTTGGTCACATGGGAGTGACTGAATGAATTTGTTGGGACCTGGTTATCATAAAAGAGTGAGAAGCCATATCAAAGGGATCCTATGCACAATCTTACCTGTGTCACAACCTGTCACCAGTGCTGTTTTCCTGGGATCCTGCTTCTCCATCTCTCTGTCACCACTCCCCCCTGCCTTCCCCATTCCTGACTGCACCAGAGTTCCATTCTGAGGCTGAATATTTAATGTGAAAAATACTCTGCCCAAGGTAGAAGGACAGAAGTAGAAATGAGAGAAACCTCTATAGGAATTTACGACATTCGCCTATCCTGGACTCTTCTAGTAAAACAATGGTATCAAATTTCAGCTGAATAATGTAGAAAGAGATGCCACATATGTAGCCAAGTGATTCTGCAGACTAAGCTCATCTAAATCTCTCATGCTGACCTTTTGCTCCCTCTTTAGAATGGCTAGGGGACCTCATGTCCCACCTAAACCTTCAGCCACTCAGCTCCTTTCCTGAGTCCTCTTCCCCCACTGGCCCAGCATCCCCATAGACAGAGGCCAAGCCACATTCTGAAATGTAGGCACAACACAAAGGTACAGCTCCTTAGATTCCAATATGTGGGGAGTGCAATGAAAACCGCTACTGCTTTTTGGGATCCACCCACGCAATGTGGATGGAGTGAGCTTTGAAGGGGTTCCCACCTGTTCGCTCACGATAGGAAGGCAAAAGAGTGAGGCAAGCAGAGTAGTAGGTAGCTGCCCACACCTACCTGCTGAGAAAAGTCCCCACGACTAGTTGGGAATATAAAGGGCACTCATTTTAAAACTCTTATAATGATAATAAAGATATAATATGGATATCGTGAACATTCATCAAGTGCAAACTACAGTTGTTCCACTAAGTGCTTTATAATTATTATTTCATTTAATCTTGACAACAACCTTCTCAGGCAATACCACTGCTATCCCATTTTGCAGATGCGGAAATCAAGACTGAGAGATTATATTCTCCTTAGTAAACCAGGGAGTGAATGATTTCAAAAGTATGCTCTTAACTTTCACATTATACTACTTCTTTCAAAAATTATTTCCCAACATTCAAATGAAATATAAATAAAAGCCCATGATTGGAAAAATAAAGCTAGAGGTGAGCTTATGGTAAGGAGAAGAATTACAGCTATTTACAGTGATAAAAAGAATTAGATAAGAGTATATTTACTATTTAAAAATGTATCTGTCGCTGAATATGTTTATTTTCTGTGGCATGTCTTGTGCAAGATTAATGAATTATTTTATGGTTAAATAAAGAGATAAACCTTTATATATTCAGTTCTTTATGCCAATAATTTTATTTTCTAATGTTAGAAATACTTTTTTCTGTAATTTGGACAGACTAATTTAAACAGACATTAATTAGCAAGTGCTCTATAGCTGGAGTATTGGGGGTTATTGGAAATTCAAAACAGAAGATTCTGGTCTGTTTACAGTCTTACTCCAATCATCTTACAAATCCAAATGGGAGTATATGATCTTTATACATACAACATAGAATGGTACAGATTTAGTCATAAATCAAATAATATAATACATGTGTTAAGTGCCATGAGAGGTCAAAGAAAGAAAAACCATTTCAGCCAAGTTAGCCTGGAAAAGTAAGTAGGAAAATGTGGGTAAGATAAAGCGAATAAGTGTGGTGTGGAGATCAATGGATAGGATAATGTGACATTGGAGGCAGAGGGATTCGCAGGAGCCAGGTGCAAAGCAGAAGTGACTCTTGTTAAAAACAAGGCAGGGGCTTCCCTGGTGGTGCAGTGGTTGAGAGTCCGCCTGCCGATGCAGGGGACGCGAGTTCGTGCCCCGGTCCGGGAAGATTCCACATGCCGCGGAGCGGCTGGGCCCGTGAGCCATGGCCGCTGAGCCTGTGCGTCCGGAGCCTGTGCTCCTCAAAGGGAGAGGCCACAACAGTGAGAGGCCCGCGTACCGCAAAAAAAAAAAAAAAAAAAAAAAAGGCAAAAGGCTCAAAATGGAGTCGCTTGTGCTAAGCCACATGTCACCCAACGAAGACTGAAATACAGATTTTGCTCTCCCAGAAATGGAATCTTAAACCAGTCACTTAGGAATCACCTGATCAGCATTAATAGGTAATCTCCCTGACAAATCCCCGCTCTCCTCTGTAAGGAAGGTAACCTTGCAATAACCAACCCACTTTTCTGCCTAGTACAACTTACTCGTCCTGCTCCCCTCTGCCTACAACATCTCTTGCCTTGTAGAGCTCTTTGGAGCTCCTCTCTATATGCCAGGTCGGATGCTGCCTGACTCATGAATAAAGCCATTAGGATCTCTGAAACGTATTCAGCTGAATTTTGGCTTTGAACTCTCTGAAGACCCAGAAGTCAGTGCCAAGACCCATCTCGCTACTGAAAGGCCCTGGAACTCTTGAACAACATACAGGATTCATCGTGTCCAACTATCATCAGGCATAGTGCCGAGCACTAGAAAGAGAGCCATGAAAAGCCTTCATCTTCTCCTTCAAGGGGCTCAGATCCCCGTGTAAAAGAAAATTAAAGCAGCGTCTGGAATGGTGCAGTAATTAAAATTCTGAGCTTTCGAGTCACTGACCGGGTTTAACCCCTCACCCCTTCTACTCACTAGCATTTTCTTAACCTCCCTGGGCCTGTTTCTGCCAGGGCATAATCATTAATAACTGACATGAGGATTAAATTAGACGATATGCAGAAAGTTTTCAGTAAAAAAAAGTGACAGTTATGTGGCTTTTGATAGTGTTAATATTTTAGAGTGTCTTCATACAGAAGTGATTCTTATCCCAGTTATTGATTTAAATCATCTGATTGTTTTCAAATAAAAACTACCAATGCCTGGGCCCTGCTCCAGATGAATTATATCTGTTAAGTGTCTGGAGGTGGGCCCTGGTCATCAGGACATTTTAGAAGTCCCCAGGTAATTCACATATGCATGCCTTCCAGGTTGAACACACAGAAGAGACCTTTGGGAGCTTTGCCCACATGCTTGGAGGGCAGGGAGACAGCCAAGGTGGGCATCCCAGAATTGATGAGTCCTGCCTTGTGCAGCAAGTATCAGAATCCCGCAGAAAAGATGGGAAACATATCAGATGTGTAACAGACATTGGAGAGATCATGAGCAAGGTTATATTTCTCCCTTAGGGGACATAAAAATGTGTCCCCTTCATGGTACATCTCCAAGTCATTGACTTCTCCCCTTGCAGTCTCTTGCCTCTTACTTTTCTTCCAACTAGGAGCAAACTACAAACCAGAAAATACACAGAGTTCAGCAGCTGCAACGGAAAAGGACAGCAATCAATAACAGTGGCCCCTTGAGGAGTCCCCTGTCCATCTTCGCTCTGACCATGTTCCCTCTCTCTCATCTGGTCACTGGAGTGTCAGAAAGAGCCCCTAAAGTGGAGGGCGGGGTATACACCGGGAACACGCTTTTTATTTATTTATTTATTTATTTATTAACATCTTTATTGGAGTATAATTGCTTTACAATGGTGTGTCAGTTGCTGCTGTATAACAAATTGAATCAGCTATACATATACATATATCCCCATATCCCCTCCCTCTTGCGTCTCCCTCCCACCCTCCCTATCCCACCCCTCTAGGTGGTCACAAAGACCAAGCTGATCTCCCTGTGCTATGCGGCTGCTTCCCACTAGCTATCTGTTTCACATTTGGTAGTGTACATGCGTCGATGCTACTCTCTCACTTCATCCCAGCTTACCCTTCCCCCTCCCCGTGTCGGAACACGCTTTTAGTTTAGAATTGTCCTGAAGGAAAGAAAGGGTGTCATCATGGCTGCAGCTGTGTCTAACACAGCCATCAGTCTGTAGTAGGCTAATACATTTTCAGAGAAGCAGTCAGAGTAGAAAACACTGAAGGACCCCGGCAAGTGTGGGTAGCCACTTACATCAGCTCCTAACGCCTAGCTTGCTAGAAATTTAATCAAAAGCTTTTCATTTTCTCCAGTGTTTATAAAATGAAAAACATGATGTGCAGACTGAAATGGCCAGCAACAAGGAACACTGATCCCATGTGTTACATTTCCCGGTAAGGATATCTCTTGGCCAGAGTCACACTTGAACCGGTCCTAACCTGCAGGAAGTTGGAGAAACCAGCGTGCAGACTCCAGTAAGGACACTCCAGCTCTCAAAGAAAACCAGCACAAGGGGCCTGAAACATTGATATGCAAGTCACTCTCGGGCTGTGAGTCAGTTTCTTCTTGAAGCAATTAGCAGTTACCAGCATTTAGTCAGTGAGCAGGGCTCAGGCAGACAGACACTGACAGTCTGTCATTATCACAACAAAAGAACCACAGCTTTCATTCTCCCCAGAGGAAGTAAGATTTTTAAGAACTCCAGGTCTCCATCTCACACTCTTCCCAGACCTATGATTTATTTCATCATCAACCTTAAAAATAAAGTTCAGCCATTTATTTATGAGGGGCTGCTCACAGAAGGGCCTCGCGAGAATCACATGCAGCCTCAGAAAACTCTAGAAAACTACTGGACAGAGAAACAGAGATTTAATAGGTCACCTCCCAGGAGGCGCCATCTCTACCTTCACCCCAGTTGACTACAGTCTGGGAAAGGGCACCCTTTCTTCAAACTTCCTGCAGACCGCTTCCCTTGCGTTACACCCTGATCACTCAGCTGCTGTGCTGGTGTGGTCAAAGCGATCGTTATTTGTCACGTTCTGATTATAGGCCAATATTAGACCCTGGAGAAGCACGAATGAACAAATGAGCCATTTCTGCTCTCAGCTCTTGAGTAGCAGAACCTACGGTTTTGTCGGAGCTTCAGTAACGGAGCCAAAGTCAAACTGGAGTCACAGTAAATCCACCTCCAGCCACAGCTTAGTGGGCATCAATTGGCCGACTCATCCGTCTACTGGGTTGCTTAGTGCTTCTTCTGAAAGGGATGCTCTCTGAGGGGTATGAACATTCAATACAAAGATCAGGTTCTCACACATTACGCCCTCTCCCGTGTGTAGATCCTCAAGCTTCTCCCCCAGGCCTCTTTGTCCTCAGTGTCACCTGGGCCACCCCTCTCTCCACGCAAACTGGATAACCAGTCGCACTGCCGGAAGCTCTGACGGAGGTTTGCTGCTCACCACCGGCTTTCAGAGTCACCCATACGTGAGACGGTAGGGCAGTTGAACAGTTCATTTTTGGCTTGAACTAACATATAAAGTCAACCCACCGATTACCTAGGTTCAGGCATTTTCCTCTTCTGTCTGACAATGAAGACTTCCCATGGGGTCAATGTTACACTAAGGGAGATGACTGTGCGACAGTGACAGGTGGCCGAGGTGTCCGATTCACCTGCTTATGCCATTTCCTTGTGCCCCCTCGAGCTGCTTAAGCCCAGCCTTGGATGTGCCACTTCCATTTTACAAGAAATTACTTCTGGGCCACCCTGAAGTTATGTCTCACAGCACTCACCTCTTGATGGTTAGTTCTGGCTGCAAAGCCAGCAGAGACGCCATGGCAGGACCTTGGTCCAGAATCCTAGGGACCTGTGCCGGGACTCTCATGTTGAAAGCTGTCATAGACTCCACGTTCTTTCTTTCTGTGCTGTATAAACCTCTACTATCATGGGAGCTGCCAAGTCGTATAGCCCAAGCAAGAGAAGGACTGCTTGCACCACAGCCTATTCTCACTGTAGAGCCCATTCTTGTTCTGGGCTCTGAAAGCTTTCCCTGTCACTCAGTGGATAAAGTCAGAACAATCCTCCCAATTACAGGATGTGTTGCCTTCAAAACTTGAACGGTCTCACCAAGCATAACGCTTCTTTCTTATTGGTAGTAGTCTAAGGTATGATAAGTTACCCTTTGCTTGAGATGTCCTGGTTTTCCCCAAGCAATTGGACCCCTAGATATTTCACATATTTAGTAAGATTTTGAATCTTTGACGGGTTTATCTATCACGCTCTGGAGTTCCTGTGTCAAATCATAGCCTCTGAAGCACCTGCCACTTCTTGTTCATCAAGTTTTTATTGTTTATTACATGATGTCATCGATATGGTAAATCAATGTGATTTTCTGTGGAATGTTCCAATGGTCTGGTTCCATTTTAACTACTTTGTGACAATAGCAAGAGATAAACATAGACCTGGGGCAAGACCATAAATGTGTATTGTCATCCCTCTCCTATAAATGTAAAATGAAGGATATTGAAGAGTCCCCTTACCCAGCCAAGGTCTATGTACTTGAGGCTGTAATCTGCTCTAGTAAAGGGACCACATCCAACACCGCAGCTACAGCTGGGGTTATAACTTGGTTAAGTTGGCAAGGATCCACCATAATTTGCCATGATTCATCTTGGTTTTTCAGGAGACAAACTTGTAAATTGAATAGGTATGAGTGGGAACCACTACCCCTGTACCTCAAAGTCTTTTAGGGTGGCGCTAGTCTCTGCCATTCCCCTTGGATGCAATGTTGATTTTCATTTACTATCTTTCCTGAAGAAGGCAGCTTCAGGGACTTCTATTTGGCCTTTTTTTTTTTTACTACAGTAGCTATTACTGGTCAAAGAACTGACATGAGAAGTCTTCCAGCTGCTAAGCATGGCATTTCCAATTGTACATTTAGAAATAAGAGGGAGTTCCCTGGTGGTCCAGTGGTTAAGACTCCGTGCTTCTACTGCAAGGGGTGCGGGTTCAATCCCTGGTCAGGGAACTAAGATCCCACATGTCACATTGTGTGGCCAAAAATTTTTAAAAGAAAGAAAGAAAAGAAAGAAAGAAAGAAAGAAAGGAAGAAAGGAAGGAAGGAAGGAAGGAAGGAAGGAAGGAAGGAAGGAAGGAAGGAAGGAAGGAAGAAAGAAAGAAATTAGAGGACATAGGCTATTTATCACTTGGCGTGTATATGCCCCGCCCCTCCTGTAACCCATTGGCCATATTATTTGGGGGTGGTTCCTGAGAATTTGTACCCTGTATCCAATTTCCCTTGAAGGTATTTCTACATGTTGTTGGCTTCCCATGTATTTTTGTCGCTGGGGTACCATTTTCTATTAGCAGTCTCCAAAGACCCATACGGTCAGCAGCAGACCCAGGCTGTCACTACGTCCATTCCAGTAATTCTGACTACATTTGCTTGTGATTCTCAAGTGCTGCCATCTGGCCTCGGCGTTAATTGGCCACGGCCACCCTGGTTGAGAATGAGGGACATGACGTCCTGGCTAAGTGGCTCTCATTTAGCTGAGGACGGTTTTCTGGAAATGGGGGACGCAGTTAAGTGCAAATCCTGAGGTATGAAAGCTCTGGCCAAGTGAAGGGGTCTGGGCGGGCATCCACGGTGTCCACGACAACCATCTTTGGTGCTAGGATAAGAACTGGCAAAACAGCCAGGCACCCTGTTTGCCTGGGAATTTTGTCCCTTCCCCACACCACCTGCTCTGGACAGAACTGCCGACACACATTCAGCAGAGACCTCGGTGTAGGCAGAGTGCGTATGGCTTCCTCAACCACGAGACGGGATAAACCAGCAGACCAGCATCCAGGAATTACCTGTAAAGATAGGCTTGTTTGGGTGTTTTAAGAGAAAAGGCAAATATAATACTCGGATTGTGATTTATGAGGACCGGGGCCTATCGAAATTCTATGCCTGTCAGTACATTTGAACACCATCACGCTCTCACAAGAGTCTCTGCAACTCTCATGGGAGAGAAAGCTGGGACTCGTCCAGAGCCCTCAGCCAGTCTGACATGGCACAGAGCAGCTCATGAACCTAAGATTTTGAGGCCTGAATTATCCTCTGCATCATGATACTCAATTCTCAACAGTGACATTCTAATGCTTTGTCTTTAAATGCAGGTATTATTAAAACTTGATCTGATTGTGAAACTACTGTACCTGTCAAACCTGTGTATGTGTGACTTTAAAAACTAGAAAACTTTTCCCCTTTCTCCTCATAAAGATGGAATTACTTTCCCTGTGGTGAACATACTTTGATGAAACCAAATTCAAGCCACATGGTATGACAAAGGATTTCATGCTTGTCATGAAAATTTAGATGTCCTGGAATTTCTGGAAGAAATTGATGGTTCAGGGGGACTAAGCAGGATATTTGAAATGGAGGTTTACAGTCGGCAGAATGATGACCATGAATCACTGGACCTGAGTCTATGTTACAAAGGGGAATAAAGGTTGCAGGTTGTATTCAGGTTGCTAAAACAGAGAAGCAACCTGTTGCTACACTATCCAGGTGGGCCCATGTAATCCTAGGGTCCTTAAAAGAGTCAGTCTGATATATACACTACCAAACGTAAGGTAGATAGCTAGTGGGAAGCAGCCGCATAGCACAGGGAGATCAGCTCGGTGCTTTGTGACCACCTAGAGGGGTGAGATAGGGAGAGTGGGAGGGAGGGAGACACAAGAGGGAAGAGATACGGGGATATATGTGTATGTATAACTGATTCACTTTGTTATAAAGCAGAAACTAACACACCATTGTAAAGTAATTATACTCCAAAAAAGATGTTAAAAAAAAACAAAACAAAAAGAGTCAGTCTGGGGACGGTGTGACTAGAGAGAAAAGGTATAGAGAGATACCTTGCTGCCTTTGAAGATGGAGGAAGAGGCAAAGAATGTGGGTGACCTGGAGAGGGCAAGGAAATGATTCTTCCTCGGAGGTTCCCGAAGGAACACAGTTTTGACCACACCTTGATTTTAGCTCAA
This sequence comes from Grampus griseus, assembly GCF_964374135.1. Classification (NCBI taxonomy): domain Eukaryota; kingdom Metazoa; phylum Chordata; class Mammalia; order Artiodactyla; family Delphinidae; genus Grampus; species Grampus griseus. Next base: position 76,090,309 of record NC_139007.1, read on the forward strand.
GGAAACTGGTGTCAGACTTCTGAATCTACAACTGGAAGAAAACACAATTTTCAAGCTACTGCATTTGTGATGATTTGGTACAGCAGCATTGGAAACGAATGCAAGATTGTTCTAGAAATCAAGAACGTACTGTATCAATGCCTTTTGCTAAACTCTTTGGTCTAGAATAATTTTTACTGCTTCCGTGTGGGAGCCTGGACAGATTTGGTGGTGGCAGATGGAGGAAAAAGAGGATGGGCCTCAGCATGTAAAGTGAAAATTTGGAGAGAGAGAGGAAACAAAATAACACTTTGTGTAGACAGCAAACAAGGAGGTGTGAATCAAGTTCAGTGCAGGCTAACTTCCTCTCATCAGTGGATACAGCAAAAAGGCAATTTATTATCTACTTCAATATTTTCTTTGTTCCTTTTTCACAGAGATATCTTATGTATTTTAAGGAGCTTATGTGTTACTGGTTGTAACTTTTATAATCTTCAAATTTTTAAGATTCTCTAAACAAAATGTGGGTGCCTAGTAACGAGTCAAATTGTGTGCACCGACAATTGTGAAAAATATAAATATCTCGATACGAAGAAATCTGTAAGCTGAAGACCATTGGAGGAGGCCACATCAGTTGTTGTGGAAACAGATTTCCCAACGTAATTAAATCTTTTCATTTAATAATAAAAACATCGATCGTCTCGAATCAATTATTTTGCGGCTGCCACCAGAGGGCGCTATAACCCTTTGTAGACGATAAAAGCCCAGCCATGCCACACTTCCCAGGGAGTTTTTATTTTGAGGAAGCAACATTGCAGGGCAGAAAACGAACACCACTGGGACATTTCCAATGTTTTCCAGGTCATTTTACTAGATCTATTTTCTCCTGTTTTTATTTTTATCTTACAAGTCATCCTCAAACACACAGAGCAGGAGAAATGAGTCATGTCTCTTTTTTCAGTTCGGTCAAAGAGGGTAGAAGACAGAACAAAGTACAATGAGATTGAAGGTATCATTCCTACATTAACATCTCGCCCCCAAACACCATGCAGTGCAAAAAACGTCACATCCCCATCATGCAAGGGCGTTAAAATGGTGGTTTAAAATCCTGGGCTTAAACGTAAAATAGCTAGTGGGAAGCAGCCGTATAGCACAGGGAGATCAGCTCGGGGCTTTGTGACCACCTGGAGGGGTGGGATAGGGAGGGTGGGAGGGAGGGAGACGCAAGAGGGAAGAGATATGGGAACATATGTATAACTGATTCACTTTGTTATAAAGCAGAAACTAACACACCATTGTAAAGCAATTCTACTCCAATAAAGATGTTAAATAAATAAATTAATTAAATCCTGGGCTTTATTAAGAGATGCTCGACGTCTCCCTGGGGCATGCTTCCCCTTTGGACTCAAAGAAATATCAAAACAGGGCAGTGAAGTCTTCTCACAGCAGGAGAAATTGAACTATTTTTTAAAATATCTATAAATATCTATTTTTTTCTTCTTTGTTTTCTCTGTGGTCTGTGGTGATGTGAGGAAGAATAGAGATGTGCAGAGGAGGTAAGAACATCACTTCCTGTCTCACAACATAGAGAAACACGTAGAGGTTCGTTATCTTGTTTGCTGAGACGAGCAGCTCTCAGTGCTGGGTGGAAGGATGGCCCATCCCCAGTCCATTTCCTATGCGTGGCTAAAATCTAGTTTCAGGGGCTTCCATTTTTAGTGACATATTACAAAACCATAGGCAGGACAGTCTCCTCACATTTCTAGGACTCCATTCCTCTTATAAGTGTACAAAAAAAATTGAAAGGTGAAATACATTGGAAAACCCCAATCAAATATCAAATTCTATTAGACGAAGAAGAGATGCATCCTAAAACTTCATTTGGACACGGCAGCTTCGCAACACAAAGTGACGGTTGGATGGGCACCTTGTGTGCCTAAATTACTCACTCAATCGTCTGTGTGGCCTCATCAAAATATTATCTTTCAATCAGAGTATCGTACAAAGAGGTACGTGTCCATGAATTTAAATATGGCTGGAATTGGTATAGCCCCTCTCTTCAAAAGACTTAAAAGTATCTGGATCGTCTCTATGATATTGTTTGTGACTTAGAGGCTGTCTGAGGAAATTAGCATAATTACATGAAAAGGAATTGAAAGGAAAGTTAAGGTCCTAACCCTTAATCACTAAGCTCGGTCTCTGGCATCTCCTGACACGTTTTAAAAGGAAAACAAAATAAATGGATCCCTTCCATCCAAGGATCTCACAGCTCCTAACGAGCAGTGTACTTTACAGAAGGAAGGAAAGGAAGCAGAGTGATAAGTTACACCCCAAGCCACAGCCAGCCCAGCAGCAGGTCACTGCAGGAGGGACAGTAACCTTTCAGGCCATGAGGAAGAGACTGTACTCAAGGAAAAGGGGCCTTTGGGTTTCCAGTGGATGACCTCGCAAAAGCTACCACGGCCCTGTGCCCATTGCAGCGCGATGGCACGTACAGTCCAAATCCAGCTGCTGGGTCCCCGCAGCCACCGCACAAGGCAGAGGCACAGGGAGGAGGGAGACTCACGGCAGCCGTGCCCCTACTTCCTAGCACAACGTAACACAGAGTGAAAGCATCCTCAGAAGGGAAGTCACAAGTGAGCAGGTGAGTTTGGTCTAGAAGAGCCGGGTGCGAAATCGTGCATCTCAGTTTAACTTTCGTTTGGGAGGTTCTGCATAGTAACTGTTCTAACTAACAAAGCAAAACATCTCGACGAACCTGACTTTGAAAAGTGACTGAAAAGCTAGACTGAGTAATCTCACGGATCTGTTTTGCCTTTAAGTTGGAGTGGTACCAATGGACTTTAAAAGGTCAGTTAAATATGTATTCATGAAAAGTCAAAGTAAAGCGTTAGAATATATTTGCAAGCCCTGGCCAAAAGCTTTCGAAGCACTTCACTTTAGGAAAAACTGGTTTAACGTTTATAGGTTGGTGCTGGAAACCAAAGAGGAAAAGGTAGAAGAGTGCCTTATCATTCCATCCTTTCCTCTGCGATTATTTCTCCTTTCCTCACCACTTTGGTTACTTTGTGAATCCTAAACAGTCCACCTAATTATGGGAAGAATTAGATGCTGCTAATTACAGAAAGAATCGATGCTGATTTCTAGAGCAAAGAGATTAAAGCACCGGCCTTCAAACCAGAAACTTCAGGGTCCAGTCTGAGGACCTAAATGTTTGCTTCTCTCTCTGCCAACAGTAAACTCCCAGAGGGCCAGGTCCCCTCTTCTGCAGGGTCTGAGCCCTGCCCAGTACGCTCCAACTGTTGCAGGAGCACCTAAATGTTTACTGCGCCAAACTGACTAGCATGGCCTTTCAGAAGCTTCTAGTATTACAACTTGCTTCCTGGGTTTTTGGGGGTTTTTTTTCTTAATGCTAAGGTTGTTTTTTGTTTACAAAGTATTAAGACTTCTTAGTAAAGCTTAGGGAAAATTTCAACAACTATTTCCGTTTAGTTCGCAGATAAAATTCAGGGGGTTATTTCCATTTGAATGTCAAGCCACACACACACTTTGACACTATAAAGCCAACGATGTTGTGTTGACAACTTGCTAGGGGTTAGGCCAAAATGGGTCTTTCATGGGTTGTGGTTATTCTTATGGTGAGAAGTATTCATGGTGATTAGCGGGTGAAAACTTTCCTATTGTTTCTCTAATAAAATGAGTTCTCTTAAACGGTAAACCCCCAAAATTCTATTCGTCTTCCATCAAAAGACTGCATTAATTGTGCTTCCTCTGGTTTAGGATACGTAGGCATAAATGGCATAAAACTTAAAGTATATTTACTAGAAGGGAAAATGTAAGAGGGAAGTCCTTTTCTGGTTAGGAAGATCGTCTACAACAGATAGAAATCTAAGCATTCTGGAGAGAGAGAGAAAAAAGAGAGAAAGAAGCAGAGAGAAAAGCCAGAAAATAAAGATTATTAATGCATGCCCTACATTTATCCCACAAGATCTCCTGAGCATTCCTCAGACATTATAGTGCAACATAATAACTCCAGTGAATCAATAGTATTCCTATTTTTCTCAAGCAAAAAGTATATACTTTGAAACATATACTGAATAAAACATATAATATCATCTTTTAAGACACTAGTAATTTGAACTTCTATAAATATTCTTAAATAACAAATATATTATATTTAGCTATTCACATAGGACACAAAGTGACACATAGACATACAAAAATAAAACAGTCATGTTTTAACTCTTTTGCTGTTTCTGTTGGGTTGATTTTTTTTAGATACTAAAGATACTAAAACAATTCAGACACCAGAATCATCTTGTCAATATTGATCCTAGGGAATCTGGATGTACATTTATTTATTTATTTATTTATTTACTTATTTACTTATTTATTTATTTTAGGCCGTGCTGCACTGCCTGGGGGATCTTAGTTCCCCAACCAGGAATTGAACCCGGCCCCTCGGCAGTGAGACTGCGGAGTCCTAACCACTGGACCGCCAGGGAAGTCCCTGGTTGTACATTTATACTGTGCATAGCTACCACCCCCAAGGGCAAAGGCAGTAAACATTCCTCGCTGGACATATTACTATGTCCTACAGTGGTTTAGAAAATCTCAGAGGGAACAGAGGTGTCCAAGTGTAATGAGAGAGTTTTCTTTAGCTGTTCTGTGGCAAGGAAACATTAATCAGATCCCTTACCCAAACTGGATAAAGTCTGAAAATATTAAGCTGTCCTTTGAGTGGAATATAGGACACGCCTCCTCCTTGGGCGTTCCCGCACACCATTTGCTATGAAGTATTTCTCAACACGTGGAAAAGGCACCACCATTCTGGACCAAAGGCAAGCGATTTGGGTTCCACAATATCACATCTGTCCTGCCCCGGTTACTGCTGTAGATAGCATTCCTCCACTCAAAAGATGACTTAGGGAACTCAGCGACGCTACCAAATGGGATATATACATTCTTCTTTTGGAAAACAGAGTATTTCTATGAAGAAGTATCCCTGGTAAAAAGTGATCTTTTGTCCATGGAATGTTGTCATTCTCTTGAGAGCAACAAACAGAGGTGACAGTTCTCACATCCCACCTAGAACTTAGCATGGCCGGGGGCTCCCAGAAGGAACACAGAGACCATTTGCTCAGCTGGACTCCATCCCTCCAGCTGGAATGGAAGCACTGAAACTGGTGATGCAGCGTCAGTGTTTGTCTTCACCCCAGTTGCATCCCTAGAGGAGGAGCTGGTGCTTCCAGGAACTGGCTTTCAGTTTTCCTTTATAAGGAAAAATGTTAAGCTACTACAACATCTTGAAGAGTTGCTTTGGGGTAAGATGCGGGGGGGAGAGCATCCTGGCTTGTTCTCAAATAGAATTTTCAATGCAGGCAGAGGAAGGTGGTTTCTCGAGTCCCTGGAGGGAGCCTTCGGGGGTGGACGTAGGGGTCCTCTGCTGTTGATGCTGCTGGTAGATATCCTGGATGAGCAGGGTGTTCATGACCTTCCACTCCCTGTATTTTCTGGCTGTCAGCTTCGGATCATCCAGCAGCTGGTTAATCATGGCCAGGTCATGTTCTTTACACTGTCCAAGTAGAAAAAAGAGAGAGAGAGAGAAGGGAGGGAGGGAGAGAGAGAGAGAGAGAGAGAGAGAGAGAGAAGAGAGTGAGATGTGGTGACTATCTTAATTTCAATAAACCATCTTCAGCCCTTTTACAAATAAACTCACATATACCTTGACTGTAAAATTATCAAAGTGTTTTTACATATTAATATTCAAGTCCCTACAACAACCCTAAGAGATATGGCAAGACACCCATTTACATAGGCTGACCACAAAGAAGGTAGGCATCCCACCCAAGACTTAGGGGAAGAACTAGGCATATAACCAAGGTCTCCTATGTCGCTCTTCCCTGATCAATCCACTATTCCACACTACAGTCATATTTCTATCTCGGTGTGAGCTTTATTCCTCCTGGAATGGATAATTGTATAATCATGCTGTTAACCATCCAAACTTCACTAAGTAAAGCTGGGACATAGTACTTTTCCTAAGACATAAGTCAGTACAAAAATATATCTTTTTAGAGACAGAGATAGAGATAGAGATAGAGATATATATTGGATCTGGCCCAACACTGAAATAGCCCACTTAAAAACTCATCAGTTGCCTTATGCTTTGCATATATCTTACCCTTTTTCCTTAAGAAAATCCCTTTATCAGGGAGCTCATTATATTGGGATAATCCTATTCCTTATGCCTTGATCCCAATACATTCTATCCTTACATAATGAAATAAATAAATAAATATATATATATATATATATTTTTTTTTTTTTAGGGATTTCCCTGGTGGCACAATGGTTAAGAATCCACCTGCCAATGCAGGGGATACGGGTTCGAGCCCTGGTCCGGGAAGATCCCACATGCCACGGAGCAACTAAGCTCATGTGCCACAACTACTGAGCCTGCACTCTAGAGCCCATGAGCCACAACTACTGAGCCCGTGGGCCACAACTACTGAAGCCCATGCGCCTAGAGCCCGTGCTCTGCAACAAGAGAAGCCACCGCAATGAGAAGCCCGCGCACCGCAACGAAGAGTAGTCCCCGCTCGCCACAACTAGAGAAAGCCCATGCACAGCAATGAAGACCCGATGCAGCCAAAAATAAATAAATTTATTTTTAAAAAATATATATCTTTTTATTTTCTATTAAATTATACCATTTTTAATAAATTTCACACATTTAATATATACAGAATAAATATGTAGGCTATCATTTTATTCAAAGAAAAGACTATTAAACTTCCATCCAAATAGTGCATATTTCACTGATGCTAGTAGACAATCTATTCATATTACTTCACCTGCCTCCTCTGTAACCAATGACACATTTCCAGAATGTCTGTCTCAGGTTAGGGGATTTTTCTGTAGTCAAGGAATGGAGTGAAACATAAGAGGTATCAGCCGCCACATTCAAAAAAAGATCTCTCAACCTGACACATTTATCTCAAATCTATTCCTGTTCCCTTCATCCCTGTGCACATAATCCCACTTTCGGATACAAAGTCCACTATATCACACTTGACCTGCTGCTACAGCCTCCCAAGTGAGGTTCCTGCCTCCAGTCCCCACTTTGTATCCACCCTCTGCCCGACAGTGCAAGGGGTCCCCCTAAAATTCCAAGTATTCTTAATAGCTCCCCTTCATGCCCAAGGTTCTGTGGACATGAGCCCATCCTCCACTTCCTTCTTCCTTTCCTCTCTAAGAGTGTTGATGTGGATTTTCTCCCCGACACGCTGCTACTTCATACCCCCGGGATGTGCCACACAGAGGACCTTCTCCACCTTCCTTCACTGGAGGACTCTAATTCCTTGAGGGACCTTCACATGGAACATTTCCCAGTTGTTTTTTTTTACTGGATTTTACTACAACTCATAAAGGTATACTCACTTCAGGCATCATGCTCTCCAAAAAAACCTCTGAACCCCCAGATTGAACTGAGAAGCTTTTTGTATGTTCACGTGCTTTCCAATGCTGGGATCCAGCCCTCTTAGAACTTACCATGTTACGCTGAGATGTTCATGGCTCTGTCACGCCACCTATTCTAAAGCTTCTTAAGGAAGGTGACAGGGAACATATTTTATTCATTCCTGTATTCCCTGTACCTAACACAGTCATGAATGACAGGTAGACATTCAATGCCTGTTCACTACTGAACTGATCTCTCTGCCTAGATCCAGGTCAGCACGTGCTAAACATTCACAACTGTGCTCACGGGTCAAAGTTCAAATTCATGACCACTGCCATTAAATGCACTTTCACTACTATCCAATCATTGTGTTTTCTTATCCCTTTTCTCTCCCCCTCTCCCAAATGACTATTTCAAAACTTCTCATTTCTACTCAAATCTCCTCCCCAATCCTCCCTTGTAGCTGATGACCCTGCTCTTTATTTTTTTAAGGAAACGGAAACTATCAGAAGAGTAGTTCTCCCAAGCTCCCAGCACCTTCTACTACATCAGCACCAATATAAGCTGCCTTCCTTCCTGTTCATTTGGGTGAAGTATCTGTGCTCCTAGTGAAGCCCGATCTCTCTACTTGTACAAGTGCTTCCTCTCTCGCATTCAAGAAATTCACTTCCGCAATTCTCCCCTCTTTCCTGTGACTCGTCAGTCTCCTGTCTCCATGTGATCATTCTCACGGGCGTACAAGCATGCTCTCATTTCTCCCATCGTAAAAGCCCTCCCTTGAGCCCACTTCACTATTCCTGCTAACGTTCAGCTCTTCTCTGCCTCCAACGTCCTTGCGCCCGTTCTTTCACAGAATGTCTCCAATCAGGCTTCTGCCCCCATCCTTCCACCAAAACTGCTCTGGTTAGGGCCATCTATGACCACCATGCTGCTAAGTCCAATGATCAATTATTCATCTTCAACTTATCAACAGCATCTAAAACTGCTGACTACTCCTTCTTGAACACCTTCATCATGTTGCTTCTGTGACACATTTTCCTGAATCTTCTCGTCCCAGAGTGACCGCTTATTCTCAGCCTCCTTTGCTGGTTCCACCCAATCTCTTAACACTGGTATGCCCCAGAGCTCCAGATTTAGCCTATTCTCTGTTTTATTTACATTCGTGCTCTTGGAAATTTCACGTACTCTCTTCCCCTCTCCCTACACACTGAGGGTCCCAAATCTACCTTGCCAGCCTTACCATCTCCCTGAACACCATACTTGTTGATCCCTTCAGCAGCTCCATTTGGGCGTCTCCAATAAAACGTATCCAAAACTTACTTCCTGTTATTCTCAATACCCCCATCTACTCCCAATACGTACTGAAACCTGCTCCTACCACAGTCATCCTCAAAGCACCTCATGGCAACTCCATCTTGCCAGCTGCTCAGGCCAGACACTGGAGTTGTCCTTGACTCCTTCTCTTACTCCCAATGTACCAGAAAATTCAGATGGTTCTACCTTCGAAATATGTCAAGCTATGGCACAGCTCTGTTGAGCACTTTCCAAAGGCTTCCTATCGCACTCTGAGTTGAAGCCAAGGTGTTTGCAATGTCAGCGAGGCATTACAGGCTATGATCCCCTGCTGCCCCTTGGACCCATGGCTCTGCTCCCCGTCTTGCCTCCCCACCCCATTCCAGCCACACTGACCTCCTCACCCATCCTTAAATGGACCAGGCACACCCCCATCCCAAGGAATGTGCGTTTTTGTCCCTGTTACTCGAAACATTCTGCCTCAGGTAGACTGAAGGCTCACTCCCTTTCCTTTTTCAGATTTTACTCAAATTCTATCTTTTAAAGAGGCTTCTCATGCTTATCCTAGTTACAAATCAGTCCCTCAACATTCCTTATTCCCCTTCTCTCCTATTTGCTATCAAATGTACCATCACCTAGCACACTACAAATTTAACGTATTTATTTTGTTTATTTTTTTCTCCACCTAAATGTAAGCTTCATGAGGTCAAGCGCTTTTGTCTGATATACAGCCAGGTGTCTGAAAGAATGACTGACACACAGTAGACTTTCACTAAATACCTGTTGAAAAAAATGAATAAATCAAATAAGAAGTAAATGAAAGAACTAGTCACCCATTTGCCTTTTAACCTCTTTTGCATCATGAATGCTATTTAGAGTCTGAGGAAATTCTCTCCATAAACGGACAAACAAACAAACAAACAAACAAAATATATATATATAATTATATATATGATATACGTATTATTGAATATATCTGTACTATATCTACATAATATATAATATGTTATATAGATATATATTACAGATATATAGGTAGATACAGGCATAGACATAGACATAGACATAGACATAGATATATCCACACATTTACATATAGTTTTAGGGATTCTAAGAACTGGCAGCATGTATTTTATCCAAATGAGGTATCTGCTCATGCATGATCCCAAACATTAGTGGCACACAAATGTATTTTCTGTACTCTACAATTAGCTTTAACTTACATTTTATTTGGGGTGTTTTATTACATTTTCTTCTTTTCTTCTTTTCCTACTTCTAGATTGGTCAGAATAATATGGATTTCGAGGGAAAAGTACCACACATATAGTAATCTGAGTGGTGAGATTTATAATTTTACAGCAAGAGAGCAAGGGTGTGGTGATAAATGGAGATCAAAAGATATATTTGGGTTTCAGGAAGGAGAGAAAACTGTGCAGTAGGAAAGTAACCAAAGAGGGATATGAAGCAGGTTGGCCAGGACCCAGAAGCAGAGGGAAGAAAGGTTAGTTAATAAGGGGGTAACTAGGAAGGATTGCTGGTAGAAAGTCAAGCAGGACCAAGAGAGTTTTCTTTCTTCTCTCTGAGTTCTCCACATCTCTACTTCCAAAAACAATCTTTTCCGAAAAAAAAAAAAAAAATGCTTTCATTCTCTAATATTACCATAGTTCTATTCATATGAAGTTACTTAAGGAGTGTTACTTTGTTCTTAAGAAATTTTGATATCTGTGCAGAGAGAGATCCTAATATTTTATTGAAAAAAACTACTAAATAAGATCTTTGCAGATCAACCAAATTTGGAAAATTGATTTTTTTAAGGCAAAAATGAATTCACCACCACTCTAAAGGGGATAAAAGGTTTTAGGAAAGGGTCTCTTCAACTAACACTTCTCAAATGGTTTTTAGCTCTAAATAATGCAAATTTCTTACCATTCAGCTCAAGTCCGTGTTAGTTCTTTTATGGATAAAAGAAAAAACTGTAGATAAGAATAGAGAGGAAGGAAATTAATGCAACAACTTAACCCCCTGAGCTCCTTCCTTGACTCAGCACCCTGGGGTCAACAGGCATCACGCAAAGGCCCTGCTCCTCCCCTATAGAGCAGCGGGCTCACTGGATGCTTTGAACCACTTTGACAACATACTCCTGGCTTTCTGGCAGGCAGGCAGAGTCTGGTAGGGGTTCTGAAAAATAATGTACTTCCATTCTTCACTCCAAATATTCAGTACATGGCTTGCCTTAAGACCTAAGCACTGGAAATGTGTTCTACCAGAGCAGGTGGGCAAAGAAGTGCTCGTTCCTCTTTTGACACAGGCAAGAGGAATCTTGGGAGAAAGTTTCAGTTGGACCCATTAATCATTCCATTAATCATTCATTTAAAAATAAATACAGGCTTAGCCAAAAGTCCGGGGATGTGGAGCTATCAGAAACTCCTAAAGGTCTAATCTAAAGGCCTTTAGTGTGTGACAAGATAGTTTGCTCAACTTTCTAAAAGAATTTCCATGAAGAGCATTCATTCCAATACAGTCCCAGTGAGAGGATTTTTCTTCATTTCTGGAATGTGCCTATTACTAAGACAAACATTATTATTCAAACAGTTTCCTTGTTTCTGCATGAAACTGTTCTTTTTGCTTGTCCACACTCCGGCTTTGAAGTATTTTTTAAGTAAACATTTATACTGCAACGTAACACACATAGAGAAAAACGCCCATACAAGGTTTGTGCTTGATGCAATTATCACAAAATGAACACATCTGTGTAGCCACCATCAAAGTCAAAAAAGACTTATCTCAGAAGCTTCACTTGTGGCCTCTCCCAGTGCATATTCTCCCCTCCCCCTCAAAGGCAACCACTATCCTGACTGCTTTGAGTTTTAAAGACAGTTAAAATAATTCTGATAGCTTTGTGACATGAATGAACATGATGTACCAAATAATCTTTCTCTAATGAATAGGTTGACGTGCTTTTTCTCTTTTTTTTCAACAAGGTCAATTTCCACATCATCATGTCCTCCTCGGAGGTTCACAGGAATACATAACATGGGGTACATTTCATCAGCCCCAGCGTAAGGGATCTGTGGAAAGGTCTTCTTTCTAGAAATGTTCAGAGAGTGCAGTTCTTCAGCTGGGTGGGGTAGAGAGCCCCTGAGATGGCCCCAATGTTCCTTGCTCCCCGGTACTCATGCCCTTCTGTAATTCCCCTCCTTGACTGCAGGAAGGCTGACCTAGCGACTTGCTTCTAATGAACAGAATACTGTAAATGCGATGTGATGTCACTCCTGAGATTGGGGTATAACCCACCCTGCTCGCTCACTCTCGCAGCTTTACTGCTCTGCAGGCAGCCAGCTTCTATTTTGGGAACTGCCCTATGAAGAGACTCACATGGGAAGGAACTGGGGGTGGCCTCCAGCCAACAGACAGTGAACAACTGAGACCCTCAGTCCAACAACCTGCGAGGAACTGAATCCTGCCAACAACCACGTGAGAGAGCTTGGAAGCACACCCTCCCCCAGTGGAGGAATGAAAACTGATGCCTGGATTACAGCCCCAGCTGATGCCTGGATTACAGCCTTATAAGAGACTCTGAAGCAGAAGCACCTAACCAAGCCACACCCAAATGCCTGACTCACAGAAACTGTGAAATGATGAATGTCTATTGCCTGTAGCTGCTAAGTTTGTGGGTATTTTGTTGCCTAGCAATAGATAACTAATACCTGGGAAGAAAAGAAAAAGATGCTGAGTTCCTCAAGTCTGTGGCCATAGTGCATGGAGAACAAGACATCACAGAGAACCAGCTGCGTCAGTAAAACCTTTGAATTCTTTGTACAAACCTGTGCTCCCAGTTTCCAAGCCCCTGGCCACGGTCGGATGAAGGTCCAGAATCCTGAGTTTCCTGCTCTTTGGAAAGCTGAGACCACCGTCTTTCTCCTTCTAGAAGTAGCCTGAACTGTCCGGGCTCTCCATAGCCTCTATTCCCTACTTCTCCCAATGTGGGCTGCAACATCTCATCCACTTTTATGCATCTGCCTAGGCCAGCTCCTCCTCCTTGAATGCACTTCCTTCTCTTCCTGATTTTCTTCATCTCTTATGATGGGCCAGTTTCAGCATCTCCATGGCATTGTCCCTAATGGCCTCAGGTAGGCAGCTGTTTCCCTCCTCTGGGCTACCAAAGCTGGTATCAACTATAGCACTTATCACATCTCATAGCAATTGTTTTCCTTTATGTTTCCATTGTCCAGTGGGGTCTTCTCAGTGGTCCCAGTGTCCTAGAGTAGTGCCTCATACATAGTAAGAGTCGGGAAGTATTTGTTCAATAAAAAATGTATTCACTCGTATCAGTTATCGCAGATAAGACAGTAAAATCCCAACACAGTACGGCATATTACATTGGATGACCAAACACATTTATCAACTCTGTAAATACTACGGAGTAGAACATATTTGACTTTGAAATGAGTGCTAGTGATGTCTTTCATCATTAAATGCTAGGGAATTTCCTCTACATTTGGGTTTTCTTTGTATAAATAAAATACACCTTTGCCTTTTATTTTTCAGCCTTATTTTTACAAGGCTTTTAGGGGGCTTAGGTCTTCCACTGACTCACTGGGACATCTGACTGAGAGTCACTCCACCATCTTTTGTAGCCTTGTCCTTTTGATTGTTGCTATTTCTTCCTGGAGAGGGATTCAAATTCATGATGCAAAAGGACATGTACAAAACAGCATTAAATTGCGGGTCTGCAAGGCTTTCCAGAATCTATAAATCTTCTGCTAATTCAGGACTGTTTTACAAAGTATTCTGGCCTCTACTTGTTTGTGCTATAATCTAAACGTGAAAGCGGGATGCTTGTGTTATAAAGAACCATTTTAGTTATGGGAGGCCATGAACACAGCTTCAGTACATCCTGTGCCCTGTCCCTTATTCTCACTGTGAAAACATCTGCTCGTCTGCTACCGTGAAGTGTCTGTTTCCCACTGCCCAGCTCTCATGGTGTTCTTGGCTCCAGACGCAAGAGTTTAGCATCACGTAAGTCTGCTATATCTGAAACGTAGGAAGTTTCTTCTGGATATAGTCTAAAAGAACGGCACCCTTTAATGAATCAGGCAAAATCCCAAGATCTTATTAAATTTTACTGTGTATTCTCACCAGTTGACTATCTCAGGCTCTCAGCAACATTTATTATTCCAGGTCGTAGGGTACAAAAACAAATTACACACGATCCTTGCCATCTAGGAGCTTAGTATTTGAAATTTTACACCAGAGTGAATGCAAAAATCAAGGCCTATTGTAAAAACAAAACAAAACAAAAAAAAACAAAACAAAAAAACTGCATTGGGTGCTACTGTGTGAATTTCCTACTGTTTTAAGAATGTCAAGGGTCAACTCACCCTATAGAGACTGTATTGGCTTTTACTGCCTTTCCCTACCCTCCACCCACACATGTGGTTAGCATAAATCATTCTACAGAACCAGTATTTTCTCACGCCACATCCACAGAGTTCATCCACAGTCCGAAATTTCTTACCTTTAATGTGCTATTCAAAGTCCGGATTTTGTGGAGCTTCTCATTTATGGATGGATTTTTGCACCGCTTGACAAAGGACTTTCTCAACTCCTTTTTGGTTGAAGGTCGCCGGTCCCCAAGAGGAGATAGACTAGCTTGCTCTAACGATTTGTAGAGCTTCTCCATTTCATCATCTTCAGACACTTTTGTCTCTTCTATTAAAATAAATAAATACCAATAAACCCAGTTAATCAAGGACAGAACATTTGACATGGTCCTAAAACAAGGCCCTCCTGATACCTTGATCTTAGACTTCCAGCCTCCAAAACTGTGAGACATAAATTTTTATTGTCTAAGCCGCTCAGTTGGTGGTACTTTGTCATACCAGGGCCATGTTCCCTTTGAAGGCTGTAGGGAAGGATCTGTTCCAGGCCTCTCTTCCAGCTGCTGGTGGTTCCTTGGCTTGTGGCAGCATAACTCTAATCTTCACATGGTGTTTTACAGTGTGCATGTCTCTGTGTCCAAATTTCCCCCTTTTACAGACACCAGTCATATGGATTAGGGGCTCACCCTATTGACCTCTTAACTAATTACACCTGCAAAAGATAACCATTTCCTAATAAGGTCACATTCTGAGGTCTCAGTGGTTATGACTTCAACACAGGAACTTTGGAAGGACACAATTGAACCCATAATAGTACACAATCTAACCTCCCAAAATTTATGTCCCTCTCACATGCAAAATACATTCACTCATCCCAACATCTCCGAAAGTCTTAACCCATTCAAACATCAACTCTAAGTCTCAAATCTCACCCAAATATCATCTAAATCAGAGACTGGTGGGACTCAGGGAATGATTCATCCTGGAGCAAAGTTCCTCTCCACCTATAAACCTGTGAAACCAAGTAAGTTCTCTGTTTCTAAAATACAATGGTGGGGCAGGATAACCTTACAGACCAGTACACACTCTAAAGCTTGAGAACCATTGTCCCAGATCACTTTTTAATGTCCTTCCTAGAACTGTTCTTTGAATGAAGGAATCCACCTGTGGTCTGTGGCTTTCAGCAGATAATAATAATTCCTCATGCCACACACCTCCATTCTCTTTGTTAACCACACCTTGCCAGCCTCAGCTCAAATGCTTCCAGTAAAGTGACTCCACCCAGGATCCGGGGGGTCCCCGGAGGTGCTAGGCTAAGCCAGTGGCAGTTCCATCATGCTAGCCACAGTCATTCACCCAGGGATGAGCACGTGTCTCAGATCAGGCCCACTGGGGCCAAAGAGACTCAATTCTGAGACTTTGGTTTGAGGTATCAGGGAATCAATTTCTCTATTTTCCTAAATGGAGTGGTGCGATGATGTAACCTGGAAGATTCCAGAAATCATGCCAAGAATCATGAGAATGGAGCCAATCCATAGGATCCAACTGACACATGGATTTCGGTGATACCATTACTGCCCTCTTAGCTTATGGGAGCCAGTACATTGCCTTTGTTAAGATATTCTGAGTGCCGTTTTCAAGCATGTGCAGCTGAAAGAGTCTCAAATGATACAGAAAGTTACTCAAAGAAAACCATCTCTTGATGGTGCTTTAATTTCTTACTAAGAACTTCAGTCCTTTATTCACTTCAGTCTGAAAATAATGTTGGGAAAGATAGACAATAAGATTGTTTTCTACCATGTACTCTCTAGTGTCTATGCATTTTAGCTCCTGTCCTGAGAACAAGCTTGATAGAGGGTCATATAGGAAGTATGGCCTTAGAAGAACTGCAGAAAAGGTCTCACCAAAGAGAAAAGCACACAACAGTAGTCTAGAAGCATCAAAATTAAGCGCACTCACTTACTTTACATTTACTCTTATAAGATTAAGTGTCTTTAGGCAATAGTTTTCCCCCTTCTACTACCAGAAAGCCCACAGGTGTGCCCAATACTCTTTCATAAAATGAAGAGCAAAGATGTTGGGCTAACTTTGCAACTAAATTAAAGTATTGGTCAGTAAACTTCTTTGTTCACTACAATATTATTAAAAAAGGAGAAAATATTCAAAACTACATTTCAACACAATTAGAGTTTTTGGCTCAGGCTGTGCAGACATCAAAAGTAGGTTTTTGTCAATAAGCACATGAAAAGATGCTCAGTATCATCAGTCATTAGAGAAATGCAAGTCAAAACCACAATGAGGGCTTCCCTGGTGGCGCAGTGGTTGCGAGTCCGCCTGCCGATGCAGGGGACATGGGTTCGTGCCCCGGTCTGGGAAGATCCCACATGCCGCGGAGCGGCTGGGCCGGTAAGCCATGGCCACTGAGACTACGCGTCCGGAGCCTGTGCTCCACAACGGGAGAGGCCACAACAGTGAGAGGCCCGCATACCGCAAAAAAAAAAAAAAAAAAAAAACAAACCACAATGAGATACTATTTCACACTCACCAGGATGCCTAAAATCAAAAAGGCACAATAAGAAGTGTGGCCAAGGATGTGGAGAAACTGGAACCCTTAAAGTTGCTGGTGGGAATATAAAATGGACCCACCACTTTAGGAAACCGTTTGGTAATTCCTCAAAATGCTAAATGTAGCATTTTAAGTTACCATATGACCCACCAATTCCATTTCTAGTTATATACTCAAGAAAATTAAAAACATGTTAACACAAAACTTGTGCATGAATGTCATGAATGATATGGACAAAAGGTGCGAACAGCCTAAATGCTCATCAACTGATGAGTGGGGTAACAGATTGTGGTACACGCATGCAATGGAGTTTTAGTCATTAAAAGAAATGAAGTACTGACACATACTAAAACATGGCTGAACCTTGAAAAATTCTTTGAAGTAAAAAAAGCCAGTCACAAAAGACACATACTGTATCGTCCATTTATAATGAAATGTCCAGAATAAACGAATCCATGGAGACAGAAAGTAGATTAGTGGCTGCCTGGGGCTGAGGAAGGGACAAGTAGGAATGGGGAGTGACTGCTAATATGTATGGGGTTTTTCCTGTGTGTGGTGCTAAGATGTCCTCAAATTAGATTGTGGATCTAGTTGCACAACTCTATGAATATACTAAAAACCACTGAACTGTATGTTTTTATGTGTGAATTTTATGGTACGTGAAGCATACGTCAATAGCGCTATTAAAAAGTAGACTTTTATAAGATTATCATGATAACTGATGACACTTGCATAGGAGAAATACTAAGCATGGCAACAGTCCTGGAGTTAAGTTGGAGACATCAGAAAGTCTTAAGAAATCTAAATGAAAAGACATCTGACTCTTAAAGCAGAACATTAGCATTGGCGACTCTGGGAGTTTTCAGTCCCACAAGAACACAATAATTGTACACATCATTTTTTTACAGATAGGCAGGTGGGGACTCTACCTCAAATAAAGCCTGAATACATAGCTTTTAATACCACAGTATTTTTAAAGTAATATATATTTAACAAACCTCAAGAAACAAACCAAACAAGTATACAACAAAGAACATAAACAGAATGACTTCTTTACTTTCTGTGTTCACCAAGCTGCTCAGTTGTGCTGCTAAAGATTGTGATAGAAAATAAAAATACTTTCGACTAACACGTTAATTTGTAATTATGTCAGAGTAAAATGATTATATTAAGATCTTACATCTAATTCAACAATATTAAATCAGTAAAGATGAAAATAAACTTTAGAATCTTGAAATAACATGGCATAAAGGACATTCCCTAAATGAAAAATAAAGAGGACCGCCTCTTTGGATAATTTTATTATTATTTAATATATTTATATCAATATATATTACCTTTAAGTTAAAAATATCAGAGATTATCGCCCTTCCACACACATATTCCTGTCCCTATTTGCCTTTTTTGTATCATAATCTGAGAGATATACAACATATTGCTAGATACTCATGGGAAAGACCTGTGATCTAACCTCATCCATGACCTAAATGGGGATTTTATACTGTTTTACTGTTACTAATGGCTGGTGCCTAGGTCTTCACAGGACAATAAAATGAATATCCAGTAATAATGGAAGCAGATGATAAATAGGATCATAGGACCAAAAAAAAGACCCAAAGGGCACAAGCACACAGGAAAACACAGCTTGCACCTGACCCCAAAGCCGAGGTGAACCGAGTCCTTCCTAACGGTTGTATGGAAGACTAGCGCTGGCTGGCTAATCCTACAGGGCTATCCCTGTACCTTTCAAAGGCTTCTCAATAGAGTAATATTTTAAAAATCTCCATTTCACCTTTTTTATATAAATATTTTTCTAAATTCTAATATCATATTAGGAAACACTACATTGTTCCCTTATCTTACCAGATTATAAAAAGAGCAAAAAAAAAAAAAAAAAAAAAGATTGGCAGAAAAGACCACTGGTCTCTCTCCCTCTGGAAACAGAAGCCAAGTTAATTATTTCTATCTCCCTTGTCTTCTGTGGCAAAATGAAAGACTTTTGTCTGACAATCAAGTGTTTTCAACGCAACTGTTATCCTTCCTCTCAAGTGCATATTTTAGTCTCTTACATAAAATAACAGGACTTTAATTTCCTTCTCCACATAAGGCATCACGCCTCACGAGTTCTTTGCCAAGGAAGATGAAAACTATTTTTATTTTATAGATGAGAAAAAATGTGGAGATTCTTGGAAAACAGTAAGTGATCTTTCCAAAATGTAAAGCAGTGTGGAATGAGGAATAAAAGTTTGCTTCCACACTGTGCAGGCCCAGGCACTTCCAGAGCAGTCTTCTCCAACTTTAATAAGCAAACAACCACCTAGGGATCTTGGTAAAATACAGTTTCGGATTCATTCAGTCTGGGATGGTGGGCACTGAGATGCTAAATTTTTAAGGAGCTCCTAGGTGATGTCTGAAGTGCTGGTCCATGGACATACTCTGAGTAGCAAGGCTAGACTGCTTCCCAGCAATTAGTCATGCAGAAACAGCCTCAGCTCACCGGAAGAGAAAAGGACTGAAATTACAGCTAGAAAGTTGAGACTTGTCCAGAAAGCAGCATCTATTTTCTCTGTGCCATATCATAGTTTTTTTAAAAATCTGGCTTGCTCAAGGGAGGGTTCCAGAATCCCTGCTCTAAAGCATCAGTATCTCAATATTGTTGAGTTGGTAGGAATTTGAGGTAAATGTTAGTGACCCTTTACTTCTGTTAGACTGGCTCAGAATGTCTGGAGGGGTCAGTCTAGAAAACGTTCTCCAAACTTAGGTCAATAATCTAATGATTTAGACTCAATAAAGGGATGATATATATTTAAGAAGATCTTTCTTGTTGACATTAGCAAAAGACAAAACACGGAAGATTCAGAAGGAGGGGAAAGACATGAGGAGCACTTCATGCCAAGAGCAGTGAGGCAAGAGGAAGAAGAAGTCACCCCAATACAATTTCACAAGCAGAAAATGAAGGTTTGGAGCAGATAAATGCCCTTACCTTTCCAAGATGGTGCTCTCTTGTCCTTACGTCTATGGTTATAATCTAGTGTGATCTATAATTACTTGCAAGACATCCTTGTTTCTGCCTTATGGGAAATCCTCAGCGTACACGTTTAGAGTTACATATTTCCACATGGCCATTAAATCCCTACTAATAAACCTTTTCCCAGGAAGTGATAAAAATCCTATACAGTTGAGATTATATTTCATTCCGCAGAGGACTGAATGTCCTGGAAAACTTAGGACTCATCCTTGATTCCTCTCTTTCCCTCACACGTTTGATCCCCTTATTAAGTTCAACCATCACATATCTTTGAATGTCCACTGTGTACTCGGGCAGTGCAGCTGAAAGACTAGGGACAGACTAAACCAGGCAACAATCCTTTATGAATCTTACATTCGTACATTGTATGTTTATAATATATCCCAAATATGTGTATTTTTTCTGCTCCCCACCCCATTGCTACCATCATTTCATTGTTGGTCTATTTCGACAGCTACATTCCTAATACCCATTTTTCATACAGTGAAGTGATCTTTTTAAAATGTAAACCACACCAAAACATTCCTCAGCTTCAGTTCCTCCAAAAGTATCTCATTGCACTTAGAACAAAATCCAAATACCTTAAAGGACCCACTAGTTGCCACATAGCCAGCTGCTACTGAATTCTCCAGTATCTTCCTATGCTGCCCCTACCCACTCTGCTCCAGCCATGCTGAATTTATTTCTGTTTCCTGAACCGCAAAATTTGTGCCAGTCCTATAGCATTTATACTCTACTTTCTCTCTGTCTAGGGCATGTTGCCAGCTATTGTTTATATGTGTAGGTTTCCTTGTGAAATTCAGGTCCCAGATCAAACATTGCCTCCTCATGGAGATCCTCCCCAACCAGTCATTTAAATAAAGGTCCTTCTTCCTACCTCCATTATTATATACCCTTACCTAATTTCCCTTATAGAACTTACTCACTACCAGAAATTATCCTGTTCTTCTACTTACCTAATTGTCTCCAAACCCTGCCAAAACAGACATATGCACCAGACTGTAAGTTCTATGCAAGAGGGCTATTGCCTTTGTTATCTTCAAAAAGCATCTCCAAATGCCAACAATTGAGCCAGAAATATAATACCTCCTCAAAACATATTTGTTAAACATTCACTGTTTGGTCAAAATTTCCATTCTTAATCTCATTCTCACCTCCTTCATATATCCATACATCATCTCCTTCATATATCCATACATAATAAACACAGCAAACTAATTCTGGATTTGGAGTCTTTAAAAACTCAGTAAGTAAACTATTCTTACTAAATGTCAAGTGTCTAGATAGAGTAAAAGTAAAAATTAAGATTTGTTTTTGGTTAGAGAAAAAGGGAAAGGACACAAATTACTAACAGCAGAAATGAAAAAGAGGGTTATCACTACAGAATCCATGGGACATTAAAAGGATAGTAAAAAAATGCTATGAGCTACTCTGTGCCCCAAAATTTAATAACCTAGCTGAAACAGACCAATTCTTTAAAAGAAACAAAACTCACACAAGAAATAAATGATTTGAATAGGCCTATATTCAATCAATAATTGAAAAACCTTCTAATTGAATCAATAATTAATAACCTTCTAAAACAAAGCACCAGTCCCATATGGGTTCACTGATGAATTCTACCAAACATTTAAAGAAAAAATTATACCAATTCTCTACAATCTCCTTCAGAAGACAGAAGCAGAGGGAATACTTCCTGACTCATTCTATGAGGCCAGCATTACCCTAATCATCAAATCCAGACAAATACATTTCATTGCTGAAAATCAATATACCTCATGAACATAGATGCAAAATTCCTCAGCAAAATATTAGCAAATTGAAGAATAAAAAAATTTTACACCATGACCGAGTGGGAATTATCCCAGATATGCAAGGCTGGCTCAACATTTGAAAATAAATTAATGTAGTTGATCACATCAATAGGCTTAAGAGGAAGAAGGAAAAAAACACATGATAATATCAATAGACACAGAAAAAGCATTTAACAAAACCCAATACTCATTTGTGATTAAAAAAAAAAAAAAACTTCTCCGTAATCAAGGAATAAAAAGAAAATTCCTGGCGGCTTCCCTGGTGGCACAGTGGTTAAGAATCTGCCTGCCAATGCAGGAGACATGGGTTCAAGGCCTGGTCCAGGAAGATCCCACATGCTGCAGAGCAACTAAGCCCGTGTGCCACAACTACTGAGTGTGAGCTCTAGAGCCTTCGAGCCACAGCTACTGAAGCCCGTAGGCGCCTGTGGTCTGCAACAAGAGAAGCCACCGCAATGAGAAGCCCGGCACCACAACGAAGAGTAGCCCCTGCTCGCTGCAACTAGAGAAAGCCCGTGCACAGCAACGAAGACCCATCGTAGCCAAAAATAAATAAAAGTAATTAATTAATTTTAAAAAAAAGAAAGAAAATTCCTCAACTCAATACAGAATATCTACAAAAAACCTACAGCTAACTTCATACTTAATGGTGAGAAACTAGAAGCTTTCCCACTAAGATCAGTAACAAGGCAAGGATGTCCCCTCCCACTACTCCTCTTCAACATTGTACTGGAAGTCCTAGCCAACACAATAACACAAGAAAAGGAGATAAAAGTATACAGATTGGGAAGGAATAAATAAAACTATCTTTGTTCATATATGACATGAATTTGCATCTGGAAAAGGCAAAACTATGGAGATAGTAAAACGATCAGTGGTTGCTAGGCATTGGGGAAGGGAAGGATTAAAAGGTGGGGTACAGAGAATTTGTAGGACAGTGAAAATACTCTGTATGATACAGTATTAATGGATACATGTTGTTATACATTTGTCCAAACCCACAGAATGTAGAACACTAAGAGTGAACCCTAAGTTAAACTATGGACTTTGGGTAATTATGACGTGTCAGTGTAAGTTCATCAGTTTTAAAAAATATACTACTTTAGTGGGAGGAATATTGATAATGGAAAAGGCTATTATGCGTAGGGGCAGGGGTAGACAGGAAGTCTCTGTACCTGCCTCTCAATTTTGCTGTGAACCTAAAATTGCTCTAAAAATTAAAATCTACTTTGAAATATTTGTCAATTGGCTGCTTACTATAGTTTTGTAGTTTGAGGCAAATAGAACCTTATTTGCCTTGGCTTTAATTAAGAAAAAATAAAATTGTAGGGAGAGAAATTAAAAATTAACAACCAAAGGGTAGTGCAGGAAAAGATGTCAAAGGCTTATGGTGTTGTCTAGACAAGAAGGATCTACCTGTAAAAACTGATCTTATAGTTTCCATTTCTAGTTGAAAATTCAGACACGTGCTCATATCATTCTAGTTCCTTGCTCTTGATGCACAGGGTGACATATATTCAGGAGTCTCCGGAACAGCCAGGAAGGGTCAGGAGGGTATAATCAAAGAGACAAACAAATGAATCTGAGACCATTAGGTTGGGAGCATCTCAAAGGACTGCACAAGATTCTTCACAGAAGTAAAGTGTAAACTGCAGGTGTATGCATTCAAGAAGACTTGCAGATCAGGGACGTCATTCTCAGACCAGGGGCACAAACAATATTCCCCAGCTTTGTGTAAAAATACCTGGAGACAAATGAAAATGGAAACACACTGATCCAAAGTCTATGGGAATAACAAAAGCAGTTCTAAGAAGGAAGTTTATAGTAATATAAGCTTACCTTGAGAAACAAACAAACAAAAATCTCAAATAAACAATCTAACCCTGTACCTAAAGGAACTAAAAAAAGAACAAACCCCAAAGTTAGTAGAAAGAAACAGTAAAGATCAAAGCGTAAATAAATAAGAGACTAAGGAGTAGAAAAGATCAGTGAAACTAAGATCTGATTCTTTGAAAAGTAAACAAAACTGCTAAGCCGTTAACCAGATTCATCAAGAAAAAAAGGACTCAAAAACAGAAATGAAAGACAGGTTACAAGCAACACTACATGAATACAAAGGCTCATAAGAGATTACTACGACAAACAAATACACACCAATAAAATGAACCTAGAAGAAATGAATAAATTCCTAGAACATGCCAACTCCCAACACTGAATCAGGAAGAAATAGAAAATATGAAGAGACTGATCATCAACAATGAAATTGAATCAGTAATTTAAAAACTCACAACAAACAAAAGTCCAGGACCACACAACTTCACAGGTGAATTCTACCAAACATTTAAAGAAGAGTTAACACCTATTCTTCTGAAACTATTCCAAAAAAATTGAAGAGGACAGAACACTTCTGAACTCATTCTATGAGCCTAGCATCACCCTGACACTAAAACCAGACAAAGATACTATAAAAGAAGAAAATCACAGGCCAATATCACTGATGAACACAGATGTAAAAATCCTCAACAAAATATTAGCAAACCAAATTCAACAATACGTTAGAAGGATCATACATCACGACCAAGTGGGATTTATCCCAGGGATACAAGGCTGGTTCAGTAACTGCAACTATAGCAATGTGATACACCACATCAACAAACTGAAGAATAAAAACCGTTTGATCATCTCAATAGATGCAGAAAAGTTTTTGACAAGATTCAACGTCCATTTATAATAAAAACTCTCAACAATGTGGCTACAGAGGGAACATTCCTCAACATAATAAAGGTCATACATGAGAAAACTAGTCAACATCATACTGAACAGTGAAAAGCTGAAAGCATTTCTTCTAAGATCAGGAACAAGACAAGGATGTCCACTCTTACCACTTTTATTCAACATAGTATTGAAATCCCAGCCACAGCAGACGAGAAAAAGGAATCCAAATTGGAAAGGAAGAAGTAAACTGTCACTGTTTGCGGATGACATGATACTATAGGTAGAAAATCCTAAAGATGCCACCAAAAAACTACTGATCTCAGTTATATGTGGAATCTAAAAAACAAAACAGGGACTTCCCTGGTGGTGCAGTGGTTAAGAATCCACCTGCCAATGCAGGGGACACGGGTTCAAACCCTGGTCCGGGAAGATCCCACATGCTGTGGAGCAACAAAGCCCGCGTGCCACAACTACTGAAGCCCGCACACCTAGAGCCCGTGCTCCGCAACAAGAGAAGCCACCGCAATGAGAAGCACGCACACTGTAACGAAAAGTAGCCCCCGCTCACCACAACTAGAGAAAGCCCGCGTGCAGCAACGAAAACCCAATGCAGCCAAAAATAAATAAATAAATTTATTAAAAAAGAAAAAAATTTAAAAAATAAAAACAAAACAAAACAAAAACAGACTCATAGATACAGAGAACAAATAGGTGGTTGCCTGAAAGGAGGGCAGGGTGGGGGGGAGGGTTAGATAAATAAATGAAGGGAATTAAGAGGTACAAACCCCAGTTATATAACAATTAAATCATGGGGAAGTAACATATAGCATAAGGAATATGGTCAATAATATTGTAATAACTTTGTACGGAGACAGATGGTCACTAGACTTACCATGGTAATCATTGCTAATGTACACAAATGTTAAATCACTATATAGAATGCCTGAACTAACATAATATTGTTCATCAACTATATTCCCCAAAAAATGAGATTAAGGTCTGAGAACTATAACTGACCTAGTTATATGGCATAAATTTGCAGGTAACCTCATCAGCATTATTTCATGACATCATCCAGGGATCTTGGGCCACTTGACATGAAGCAGAGAAAGCAGGTAGTGAGTCATCCATGCTCGAGATTAATGCCATCGAGGTCAAGAATTATAGATTCAAGATTTTTCCAGTAGTAAATATTTACTCCCATTTTCAAATCACTTCGCAAATTATAGTTCAAAAGATAGGATCACTAGGAAATTTTCTAGGGACTAAATTAAGTAGCAGAGATACAAAAACCAAGATTGGTCTTCACCTTGATAGACATGCTATAGAACCCCTCAGGTAAATCTCTCCTTTGCTTCTTATCCCCTCTGCCACCCCAGCTATTACACAAGCTTCCTAACTCTTCTAATTTCCTTTGTCCCCTTACACGTTTCTACCCCCAAATTCTTAAGCTCATATAATTTTTCTAAAGTGCACCTCCAATTATATGATGACCCTGATTAGAAATCGTCATCTATTATCTACTGAAATAAACTAACAACGAGCCCAGTATTCAGCATCACCCAAATTTATTTTCCATTCCTCTTTTCCATGGCTCACCTCTCTACCTGCAGACCTTCCCACTTAGATCTTAGATCAGCTTAGATCACTTAGATACGATCTTCCGTATTTTGAGTTCCTGCTCTCTTTCAAATCCCTCGAGTACTTTGTATGTCTCTGTGGCACTTATTTTACTCTGCTTTCTTTTGTTAAATGAGTCTTATTCTTCCCACTCTCCCCATTACACATTAAAATATTTTAGACCAGAAATTGTATCTTGCTTGTTTTTGTATTCCTATTAGCACAAAGTACATGAGTACATGTTAGGTACTCAAAAATAATAATAATAATGCTTAATTGAATGGAGTTCATTAATCAACTTTTTCTTTTATTATTATCTTGCTTCCTAAAGAGACATACCTCATAATTCCTACAGCATCATCTGAGGTAGCTAGCTAAAATAATGCCGCATCTGTACTGTTTGCCCTAAAATTGTGTAAAATTTTTGGTAATTGTTAAATCCTAAAATCTGGCCCATTTATGTCACTTTTCTGAGATGTCATGCATGCGCTAGTATGTATATATCTTCATTAAAAATGCATTTTTTTCAACATGATTCCCAGGTCCATCCTGTCTGTACTTGTACTTAACAATTTATTTGCATAAATTGGGTATTAGTCTTGTTAGTGGTTATAGCACCCAGGGTAGGGTCACTCCATTCATGGAGTAAGTATAAGTCAAACTGTCTCCACATCGCCAGCATAATGTAAGTAGAGAAATACAATGTGAGTCATCATCACACAGGCGTGAGTCATAGGTCAAATAACCTTTCATTAAAGAAAGAAACGGTATAGAGTAAAACTGAGCTGAGATGAGTATTCCATTTAACCCCATCACCTCTTACCCCATTACACTTTGTGGAAAGACTCAGTGAAGAGTCTCAGGAGCTCTGGCACTCCCAATGTAGAAAGGCAATAGAATGCAATTAACACCCTGCATTGTTTAAATAGCTTACTTTGCAGGGGAAAAATGTCTAAAAAGGTTTAAATTCGGTATAAAATTGTAGCAACCACAATTTTAATCGCATACCAACTGCAAAATATTTCTCTCATTGTGTAAATAAAAAGAAGGCTATAATACATTGTCTGCTTGTTTCAGGGCTCAGTTATTAAACTTTAAGAATCTTTTCTAGGATAAAAGCCTCTTTCTCAGGCAAACACATCTTGAAACTAGGACTTAATCTAAAATCCTAACTCCTGTCATGGACCATGTCGGAACTTCAATCCCTATTATAAAAATTGCTGAACAATATTTCAAACACAGGAAATTCAGCACTTTTCTTTTTTTTTTAATTGGCAGCTAAAATAATAATAATTTTTAGAAGACACAAAAATGAAACACTACCTTCTTTTCCAACACACAAACACACGTTAAAAAAAAAAAAAAGCACAGTACTCAATCTGATTACTCAACAGCACGTCATCGCAAACCCAAGTGAAAACTGGGTTGCTGTTTCCATAGCAATGACTTTATGCAGTTTAACTCTGCTGGGAATTTAACCAAATCCCCAGCAGCAGGAGAAAATCATCAGCAAAAATTTTGTAACATATGGCAAGTGCCAACAGATCAGTGAGGGGAAAAATAGTTTTATTTTCTCTTCCTTCTACTCCAAGGAATACCTTTATGTCAAGCTGTTTGAAGAAGCATACAGATATTGTTGGTCACTCTGTACCTAACTCAAAATTTTAAAATACCTGGTTTCTTCCTTCTTAGATTAACAGAGCTGTTGGTACTCAGCCAGGCTCTGCAGCACACTCGTGCCCAGAATGACATTAGACATGGACAAGAATTGCGTGCATCTTCCCATGACTATCAGGTTACTCGTCCTAAAGGAAAACTCAATCCGCGGTGTTATCTCTTGAGAATGAATGCAAATGCAATTTTATTCTCTGTTTTGCTTTTGAAGCCATCCTCACCCCGGGGTGCTGTGTGTGTGTGCGCACGTGAGTGTATGTGTATTTGTGCATGCATGAAACAAACATTTTAGTTCTACTAATGGCCCAATAATTAAAGCCAGAGTTTTTAGCAGGAAAATAATAGATATGGTCCTCTTCATTATTTTCTTTAGTTCCACCAGGCCTATATCTGGAAGGATCTTCTAAGTATCAAGTTAGAGTCCATCTAGTTCAAAGTACTTAAATTCCCTCTTCAGTATATCTTCATAAGAGAAAAAATTGTAATCGACACGCAACATGCAATTGAGCCTATTCAATTTTGAACAGTTCTCAATGTTACAAAGAAGTTTCTTATGCTGAACCCAAAATTATCTCCTTTTTACTTGCACCACGGGCCTCAAAATTTGCATCAATTTCATACTTCCACAGAGGTACAAATTAAGCCCAATATCTTCGTATCAAAACACCTCACAGAGCTGAGGCCAGCTTGAGTCTACTGCCTTCCATTCTGTACAGTCCAATATTGATCCCCCTGCCCCTACCTCATTCACCTCTAAAAGTAGGTTATTTTGGCCATGACTTCATTTACTCCATTTTTTCTAATTGTAAAGTAGATAATTGGCCTAAATTAGGGGTATCAAACAAAAATGACATCAGAGGCCAGGCAGGTAACTCAACTTATGTTGAGTTGCCTTATGTAAAGCATCTTCACATAAGGTCACAGGGAGCAGTGACAACGGACACACAGGTCTGTAGTTGTAATTCTTGGCCTAAATTACTCTGATACCAAATATCAAATTAATAGGGTAACTATGAAAATCTGAGAACTTAAAGAAACCTTCCCTGATTAGGCTGGGGGAGAGGGGACAGCTGTCACCTACGTCATCAGGCCACCCCGACTGGCGATCATGGGACTTTAGCCAGTCAGCTTCCCCTCAATGGTGCACTGAAAGAATACAGATCAAACTTGTCATTCTCTCATTTTTAAGTATCTGCTATCAGGTAAACGTGTTTTACACTGGAATGAATAAGGCACAGACCATCAGGAAAGACCCATCATGACTGAAAACTAATCAT
Source organism: Grampus griseus (assembly GCF_964374135.1). Taxonomy (NCBI): domain Eukaryota; kingdom Metazoa; phylum Chordata; class Mammalia; order Artiodactyla; family Delphinidae; genus Grampus; species Grampus griseus. The sequence continues at coordinate 76,119,118 of NC_139007.1, forward strand.
TTTTTAAAAGTTAGTCTGAATAAAAGACAGGGACCAACAATCATGGAGTATTAAGAAAGCCCACACTCTTCATTTCCATACTCCAATAAACACTTTCATTTGCTAAGACTTAACATGCTTTTCTTCAAACACATAAGCTGTGCTCTCCTTCGGTTCTAAAGTCCTCGTGCTGCCCCACAAAGTGCACGTAGACCGTCTGTCTTCCTGCTCACCACGTAGGAAGGCCCCTCAGGAGCTGACCTGCGAGGACCCAGACCTCATCTGTGCTTATAGCCCAGGGAAGGCGGTAGCTCTGCGTATGTTTGGAAACATGGTGGTGATGTCATCTACAAAACGTCGATCTAATCACCACGAGCTCCGGAGCACAGCACACGGGACCAATAAAAACCAAAACAGAACAAAACAAAACACTCAAGTTTTACCTCAGATTGGTGAAAAAGTATCATTCTTTTCTGAACACGTCTCGTAGTTGCAAGCATGTGGTTGGTGACACTTACAGCGGGTAATAAATGGTCCTGAAGCTGGAGTTTTCTACATGCGATCTCTCCTCTACAGAAGTAGCCCCTGGACTTAGCCCCACTTGACTGTTTAATTATTAAATCATTCGTGACTTTAAACATTCTTTTTACAATCGACGTTAGCATTCCACATCCACATACAAATATTCATCCTCGAAAAAGAGTAAATCGTTTCTTGGTTTACCTCTATCTGTCATCTCTGATCCAGCCGGCTTGTCTGGGACACAAAGATGATCTAGGTTGCTACTCAATGAAGAAGCGTCATCACTGGATAAAGAGTTCAAAACTCCACTTTCTGATGTGGCGAAGCTGGTTTCCAGGGCCCTGCGACCATTTGCCTCCGAGGGTGCAGGTGAGCAGGCCTGCACAGCGCGTGTCACAGACTGTCCCACGTCTTCAGCGGCAGACGAGCTGTCAACCACGTCCATCCAGGGCTGTCTTTCTCTAGATATGAGAGAAGACAAACTGCTGGGCGTCTTTTTTATGTTTTCCATGGAAGAGAAAGAACGCGACGTTTCATTCAATTTGGGTGAAGACGAAGATGCCCGCTGGGCAGCCTGTTTTTCACAAATAAAAGCAAAAGAGAATAAAATAAATCATGATTAAGTCAGCATTCTCTACTTTTCATTTTCAAGGAAGGTATTCCAGCGTTTCAAAAAGTTGCCAATAATAAAAGAATCAAAAGAAAAAGAGATGGTATTTATACCGGTATGACAGACACTATGATCCCATTTTCCAAAACCAATCTGTATAACTTTGAATCACTACTCTAGGATCTGAAAGATCTCCATGTCATGAATTACCCTACTCTTCAATGCTCTCCAGGTAACTAAAAGACTCCTTTGAAGAATTCATTGGAACACTGAAGGATGCTTTGAGCAAAAAGTAGATTGCAATCTCTCACTGAATTCTTACCAATTGAGCAAAAAATCTTGAGAAAGGTGATTAAGAGAGGGAAAGCAAAAGCTGGAGCCAGACGGGAAGCAAAATAATATTAACTGAGTGGAAGACCAGTGATGTGGGTACAACACATACATTTACACCCTCAAACATTTGTCACAGTTCCTTAGCACATGACCAGTATAAGCTCATAACTGCAGAGTTAAGTGAAATAATGTTAACTCATTCACTCTTCAATAATTTTAAAATATCAATAAACTTTCACCAAAGAAGACGGGAATACATATGCAGTCTCCTCATTCATTAAAGGGAAACCAAAAACTACGAGAAGTGGGTTGATGGTGGGTGTAGGATCTTCTGAAAGCATCTCCTGGCATACAATCCAAGGGTGAATGCCAATCCTTGGCAAAATTTTCACCAGTCCATGGAGAAAACATCAATGCAACATCACCAATGTCCTCTCTGGGGAAGGACTTCATTTATTCTGAGATTTTATCCTTGTTACATTTTGATGTTAAAATATATGCCTTCATTTGGAAAATGGTAATGGTAGCTATTAGTTTTTGTCTTTTGGAGATTTTTTTTAATGTTCTCCATAGCAAAATAAAGATTTGGTAACTATATGTTGTTCCTCCATTTTTAATTTCATTGGTCAATAAAAATCCAAAAAATCTAAACACCAGTGCTCTAGGGGTCACCCTATATCTCCAATGGCAGATAAGATAGAGAAGGCTTTTTCTGGTTCGGTTTCATTATGTCACCCTATGAGTTACTCCTGTCAATTTCAAGCATTCAGATCTCCAAGGAAGTGGAGGAACTGGTAGGGAGGAGATTGTTAGAGGGAAGAGGCCAAAGAGCAAAGTAGGCTCCTTTCCCCAAAACCTCAGCATCACTGCAACTAACTCGAGATAGTTGACTTTGTTCCAAATTAATATGTGCCCAAGAATTTTGCAGGTTCTAAGCTCTGAGTTCTGATGGAAAAAGTCAGGAAGTGTCCGATGAGTGCCTAGCTGGCTGCATGCTAGACATGGATTGTCAAATAAGCAATAAATCCACTTTTTAGTAGCATGACACTAAAACATCTAGTTAAGATACTAACTCATCACACACATCTTCTTAAAAATAATATATTTGGCATGACATGAAAACTTTCCTTTCAGGAATGTGTCAAAAATCTTTCAAACCAGCTGCCTTCAATCACCCAGACCACTTAACTAGGAGATCCAGATCTGTAATTCACTAAATAAAATCCTAGCTACCCAGAGGAGGTAACGCACCCCCTACCAAACTGTCCAAATAAATGCCAAGACTTGTTTACTCGTTAGCAGGATCTACGGAATAAATGTTAACAAAAATACCCATTCAGGCCCAGTCCTGACACAGTTCCCTATTGTGAGCTATTTTAGTAAAACTTGGCTTCAGTGGGATCAGCTTCCTTTTCTGAAAAGAGACCAAACACGAGCTTTTCCTGCTTCTCCTGCTGATACTACTGTAATTTGATTATAGCAAAATGGGCTATTTGTGCAAAAACGCTGTTGCTGCAGCACGTTCCGTAGCCTTTTTAAACCTCAAAACTCTGCTTAAAAGACTGAGGAAAGACACATTCAATGAGCATCAGAAATTTCCGGGGAGTGTATTTCTGCTTGTGGTACTCCTCAAACACACAGCCAATGCTTCCAGCCCGCTTTCTCTAGCACCACGTAGCACGTATAAAGTTGGTTTTCAAATGGAGAAAAGAAGAGCGAGGGGCGGAAAAAGGAAAAGAACCAGAGAGAAGAAAAATCAAAATGAGAAAAGGATGGTGTGTACCAGGTCAGAGGGAGTTTTCGTCAGAAGAGATTGACACAAATCAAAGGTTACCTGGAGTGCAGTTACAGAGTATCGATAGGGGAATGTGCTTTATAAACCCTGTGGTTTAATAAAGCTAAATCCTGCTTTATTATTTCTACCATCCTCTAGCTACTCATAGCCATAAGTCAAACAGAGAACCTTTAGCTCAGTGCCTCTAGGAACTATCCAAGTAACACACCCAGAAAACTCCCCACTGCAAATCACATGAAGGTAGAAAGGAGCAACAGCTTCTCCTCTCCAGCCCACCCCTGGCTTGGCTCACACAACCCCAATCTTCAAGGGTCAGTTCAAGGGTCACCTCCTCCAGGAAGCCTTCTCCAGTGGCCTCAGGGCGAGGTAGGTATCTTTTCCCCACGCTCCTGGGCTTACTTCTATCCTGGGCTTACTTCTATCACACCAGGTAGAGTATCGTTTTATTTGTCAACTAATACTGTAATTGCTGATGGATCTGTTCCTCTTTTTTGGTGAGTTACTTGACAGCAGGCTGCTTTTAATCATTTTTGCATCTCCATTTTTTTGCATTTGTGCCTGACCTTAGTAAATTAATAAATTAATAGCTAGTTGGTAATAAATTAATGCTACAAAGACTGGTCTAGGAAACCAGCTATGTGAAGGCAAACAGCCCAGAGCAGTTCAGTCCCTTACTCAGGAGCACCCTGAAGTTCTCTGTGAAGTTGCTATGGATGATTTATCCTAATCCTGGGATCCAGGGGTGACCATTACTGATTGCAATGCAGATACTCCTACAAAGTATTCTCAGAATCTCAAATAAAATTATTTTATTTATTAGACATTAATAATTGTATGTTGTTTCATTTATTTCAGAACATTTGGGCTTCAAATTTTTATTTTTTTAATGAGAAAATGAAAGATATTTTAAAAATCTTAGTTTTAATGAGGAGAGTATGTACATGATTAAATAAAAGAATCAATATTGCTTTTCTCCATTTTCTGTATAAGAGATTTTTATTCATTGAAGCTTAGTTCAAAAGCTGATTAGCTCTAAAATTCTTTTCTCTGAATTGTTTTTAAAACACAAGTTTTAAAGAAAAGAAAAAAGAGTTGAAAATGGCCACCAAAAGCCTGTAATTAGAAAGGAGTGAGTCAGCATAGAAATTTAAGCAGCATTAGTCAAAGTATATAAAAAATAAAAGAAAATACAGGAATAACTTAAGACTAAACAAAATACAACCAAATGAGAAAAAAAGGAAAGTACACAGCTGTTCTTTCCTTCCATTGGCCATATTAATGAAAATAAACTAACCAATTGCTGTTAAGCCCTAGGAGGTATTGTGTTTATAATTCTACCATATGCTAGTAGAAACATTATTCTAAAAACCCGAAGACTTTGTATGGTATACTGCCCCCTCTGTCACTGGCCTTCTGCATGACCTTGGGCAATGAGTTGCAGGCCGTCCATTCCTCACTCCAATCTTTAGTATCCAAGTGGCCTTGCAGAAACCACTTTACTTCCAGGTCCTAGTTTACTGACTTCCTGCCTCTACCATTACCCAACCCCTCCCTACCCTAGTCCATCCACCAAACAATAGCTAGAGCATTTCTAAAGCAGAAAATGCATCATAGTGTTGTCCTGCTGAAAATCCTCCAGTGACTGTCCATCATGAGTAGAATATCCATAGTCATCATTATAGCCAAGACAACCCACATGGACCCCTACCCACCTCTCCAGCAACATCTTCAACCTCCCCTTCCCTCTCCTTTCCAACCGCATGGTCTTGTTTCTGTTCCTTGAGCACGTCTCTGGTTCCTTGTGCCTGAAAAGCTCACTCTGTGGATTTGGGGTTGGCTGACTCCTTCCCATCACTTCGGTCTCAAGTCAAATATCACCTCCTTAGCAGGCTCTTCCCTGACGGTCGTAAGCAAAGCAATATCCTCCCCGACCTCAACCCCAGCCACTCCCTAGAACACTGCCCCAGTTAATGCTTCTTCGTAGCATTTATCAGTACTTAGACTGTTTGAATTACAAATTATTGTGACTTTTCTTCAACTTAGAACTTAAGATGCTCCACGGAAGAGACTGTCCAGCTCAGTTCAGCATCCCCTTCTTTGGAAAATACCTGGCACGTGGTTGACACAGAAAAAAAAAGTTGCCAGTGGTTTGTCTGCCTTAGATTATCAAAAAGAGCAAATGAGAGAACATAAAAGATATTCGTAATAAAAGGTAAACTTAAGCTTGCAAAGGTTACTTAAGACAGTTCTATTTACTTCTCTGGCACTTGACTTCATTTGTAAAAGACGGGACTTCTATGAGTCGAATGAAGTCATCCTTCTGAAAGCCAAGTGAAATCACTAGACAAGTGTAAAGTAACTTTCTAATTCACACGGGGGAATATTTGTATAGCTACAGATCTGTGGAGGAAGTGACAATCGTCACCCACCCGCCCATTTATCAATCCATTAAATAAATATTTAATTAGGTTCAAATATGTGTTAGACAAGGTCATAGATGTTGCGGGTAAAGAAAAAGATATTGGACACTGCCTCTAACCTTAAGAATTTAATAATTAGATAAATAAACCCGATACACAAAATCTATAATTCAAGGCAGAGGCTAACACCATGAAAAAAGTATCCCAGAAAATGCACTATAGAAATATAAAGAGTTTAGAAGAAGGAAAGATCCTCCTGTCTCAGGGGACCAGGGAAGGTTTAATGAAAGAAGTCACATTTAAACCAGTCTTGAAAGATATTTAGAAGGTGGAATTGGGGTGAGAGTGAATGGTTCCTGCAAGTGGAGAAACTTTGTAAATATAGGTACAGGAACAGAAAAGTCTGGAAAGCTTTGGGGAAATAGGGGGCAGTTTATTGGGCTGATGAAAAAGGAGGCTGATGAAAAAGGAGGCTGATGAAAAAGGAGGCTGATGAAAAAGGAGGAGACTGTCATGGCAGTTAGAAGTAAGCCCAAGGGCCTGAAATACCAAGCCAATGAATTGAGGATTAATTTGATAAGCAATGAGGATGCACTGAAAGGTCTTTTGTTGTTGAATCAATTTATCAGAACTGCACATTAGGAAGACTAATTTGGAAGTGGTTTTATTAAGAGGAAAGAGAGATTAGAGACAAAAAAAAAAAAAAGAGGCTGCTATTTCAAAATAGCCTGGGCAAGAGCTAGTGCAAACCCCAACTGGGGCAGGGGCAAACATGGAGGCCCGGGAGAGGTTGCCGACAGCCCCCTGCCTGTGACTGACGGCCAGAAGATGAACCGTTAAAGCAAGAGGCGAAATGTAAAATCTAATTTTAGAAAAATCTTAAAATCAGTTAAGTGCTCAACCATAGAGCTTAAGGAAATGTTTTGCATCTTGAGGACAGAGGGTGAATTTTTCTTTCTACCTTTTCTTTGTAAGTATATGTACTCACTAACAACTTTTCATCCAACTATCTCACTTGAAAGCATTTCTACTATTGTATCATAGTACATGTATCGAAAGAACATGTCTTTTAGTAAACAACTGTGCAAGAGCCATCCTACTAAGATTAAATTTGAATTTCTAAAATTGATTTTACCCCTTTTTGTGTTTAATCTTTGACCTCTGGCCAATGGGCCAGAGTACACAGGGTTTTTTTCCCATCCTTTGGATATAAAGGAATTGTACTTCTGAAAAAGCATCAAAATATAAGGACTCTCATGTTAAAATAATCTGCATGAGCTGCTTAAAACTGCGATATTTATCTTCTCTCATATCTGATCCACCTGTAGGTCTACCTTCCAACTACGTTCAAAATCCAACCATTCCATTTCTCAACTGTGACCTCATCCCAGTCATCATGCTCACTACACTAGATTACTGCACACTCCCCCTTAGACTTCTTTGCTTCTATACTTTCCCCCTATGCCACAGGGTCTCTCCCCACAGCAGCATGAGTGGCCCTTTTAAAATGGAGATCAGTCACATCACTCTTCTGCTCAAAACTTCCAAAGGCTAAGGAACTCAAAACATCAAAGTCCTTAATGGTCCACAGGCCCCATACATATGGACACAATTATCCTCCAACCTCATTTCCTGCAACTCTCACCTTGGTTCACCCTGTTCCAGCCATACTGGCCTCTTTGCATTGCCATCTATGCACCAAGGAGATCTGGACTCTAATTGCTCCCTTTGCTTGGAAAACACCTTCCCTGAATATCCACCTGGCTGACTCTTATACCACCTTTCAAGAGTTTTGCTCAGATCTCAACTCTCACTCAGGCCTATCCTGGTTCCCCTATTCATTGTCACAATCTGTCCTGACCCCTTCAGCTCCACTTCTTCTACTGACCTAGCAGATAATTTACTTATGTTGATTGTTTATTTTCAGTCTCCCTCAACCAGAAGTTTGGCTACATGAAGAAATGAATCTTTGTTCATTTACTGTTGTGTCCCAAGTACTATTTAGAATAGTAGCTCTCAATAAATATTTTTTAAATGAATGAATAAGCATATAAGCACAGCTCAAGTTATCAGACACTTTTTAAAAATTAAACTTAGGGGGAAAATATTTGTAACAAATTTTTAATGATCTTTGATCTCTTAAATCACTTTATAACATATAAAATTGAGTTGGAAATATAATTGAAGTCAGTTCCTTTTTTGCTCTTTTGTGAATTTCAAGGAATCACAGGTAGTGATTTCCACAAAGGATCTTCCAAAGTGAAACCTACAGAGTTCCATCTGTTTTGAGCCTGTGGAAAAACTCTCCATTTTTAATTTCTCTGTAAATAAATGGATGTTCTTTTCACTATCCATCCTGTGGAGCTTTCTCAAGAAGGAAACACATAAAGAGAAATCTGCTGTTCACTCAAAGGAGACCCTGTAATGTTCTTTATTCTCTGCAGAACGTGGTCCCACCCATTAGAAACAGGTCCGAATTGGTCTGGTGCTGAAGTCTTACTGTTTATCTTTAGAGCAATCAAAATGACTGGACACAGAATTAAACTCTTAGTTCGAGATTTTATAATTTTGAGAAAATTTTCCAGAATAGTATGATCTTATACTTTTGAATTCATCATTCCAAAATGAAAGTTCATTACCCAGAAATTTTTTTAAAAGCAAGAACTTGGGAAAGGTTGGGGTGTTTTTGGTTTTTGTTTTGTTTTGTTTTCTCGCCTAGGCTTGTATAGCTCAGTCATGTAGCCTATGCCAGATGGAGCCAAAACAATAAGCTGCTTCATGCTCTGGATAAAAGTTACCACGATTTTTAAAATTTCATCTGTTTAGATAAAAAAGCTTAAATGTTGTTTTAACCAAGTGTCTGGCATGTCTGTTTTTCAGAAACAAGAGAAAACAAAATCTGCCTGGGAAATACGTGAGCGGGAACAACATACTCTGTTTCTAAGGAAAGTAAAATCTAACTGTTGAACATTTATCTATTTCTAATACATTTCTTCAGAAAGAATAATGTTAGCCTTAGTGGTCTTCAAACAAATGCTTAACTTCTTAGGACTTTAAGGAATAACATTTGATTGACGTTTAGAATGACATTCTAAAGAATGCTCCCAATTCAGTGACCTAACCTACTGGTCTCACATCCATCCCTTCATTTATTTGTTTGGAAACAAGCATTCTCTGGGCTCCTACTCTAACATTATGTAAGACTATCATTGTATAATGCAATTGAGCCATGATCCTTCATCTAAGAAGACAACTTTGTTGCTTTTACTTTCATCCAGTAGAGTTCTAGATGCCTGACAATGTTCTTTGTAATCTGTGATATAGTTTGCCATTATAAAACTGAAAATCACAGTATTTTAGAACAAAACTAAATCATATAAGAGACAGACAAAAATGGAGAGACACAGAGAAACAGAGATGAAGGCAAAAAGAAACTAAACAGAAACACAGGCTTCTCTATTAAACCAGCAAGGCACATCTATTTCATTTTTTCCAAATGCAGAAACTGATTTTAAAAGAAGAGATAGACTACTTCAAGGGAAAACTATATTAAGAGAGGCTATATTGTAAATCTAGTGCAAAAATTGGTCGACGTTTTACCAAAGTTTAATTTTATTTATGTCTTGCTTAACTTTGGCTAATCCTATTTAATAGATTTTTAATAAATATTCATTCAATAACTATTTATTTCTGGTCTCAGCTGCTAGCCAAATAAATTAGAAAAGTGACCACAATTCCCCACTGGCAGCAGATAAAAACAGTAGAAGTCATTATTTAAATGATATTAACACCTTAAACCCAGGAACTGGCAAATAAAGATTGAAAACCTTATCACACAAAACAGAAAATTCTGGCAGAAGAGGTCTGGTAAGTGAAGGAGTTGCAGTAACCTATTAGAACTTATAGTTACTCGGGTCCATGGATGAACGAGTGTCATAGTAGAATGGAAGGAGCATATGCTATAAAGCTAGACAGACCGGGGTTCCCATCTCAGGTGCTCCATTTTCTGGGGGTATGACTAGGCCATTCTACCTCTCTGAACCTCTGTTTCCTAATCCATGAAACGAGATAGTAATATCTATGTCCTCATGACCTGGGAATAGGAAACAATATGTAAGCCAGAAACAAAGACACCAACCACAACAGACGTGATGCGTAAACCTGACACACAGAAATCAAGAGCATCTGTCAACAAAAAGAAACAGAGTTTAAAAAATATAAACGCCATAGACTGGGAAAGAAGATCTGCCTCATTTTTAACTGACAAAGGACTAAGGTACAGATTAATAAAGAAATCCTATAAATCCAAAATAATAGTAGTAAGACAGCTAAAAATGTACAAAAGACTTGAGACGCTTAACAGAACAGAAAATCCAGATATCAAAAAAAACATGAAAAGATGCTTGACCTCATTAGTAATCAGGAAAATGCAGATTAAATAATACTGCATTTCAGGGTTATCTGAGGGAAGTAAATGATTATATATTTAAAGTAGCTATATAAGTGCTGGTATATGGTAGGTATAAAAGCCATAAGTCAACCTCGCCAAAGATCTCTGCTTGACTCTTTCTACATGCCGTCGCTATAACGCCCATGAACATCCAAATATAAAGCAACTCTCCATAGCCTTAACGTCCATTAATAACCTGAACTTACACTGGATGCTTCCAAAGCTTAGACTCAAGCTTGGACTTCTCTCTAGTAAATATACCCAGATTTAATGCACCAACCCCACTCCTGGCTTCCTGCTCTCTTTCTGATTCTAATTTTCTCTTCATGTTATTGCCTTCATCCCCTTTACATTCATTTTACATCGTTAGAGTGCATGCACCTAGGCAAGGTATTTTCAATTCTTTCTGAGAACAAGTAGGATATAAATAAACATTATAAAACAAATCTTTGCAAGCATTGGCCCATTACCTAGAAGTCCTCTGCATTACCATGAACCCTCTGAGCATAATACATCTGTGGGTCACACACAAATGCACCGAATCTGTCATATAAATGGGTTGCTATGGAGAAGGCTCAAAATCAGCGCCCTGAGAACTGCACTTGCTCTTTGGCGAGTACCTTAACTTAGCGTCCTCTAAAAATGTATTAGTCAAGGTAGTTTCTACCCAACTGGAAAGAACGACATCCACACATTTGATCGATGACCAACAGACCAATTACGACGGTACGTACCAAAGGAGAGAGAGTCTCCGCAGAGTAATGAGGGGGTCGTGTCTCGACAGCTATTTCGGGATCTTCCTGTTCACTCTCACTGTAGCATTCTATAACAAAAAGGAAAACGCTGAATGTTTCAGCACTGTCATCACTTATTCCATAATGCATGAGCAGAGGTTCTTCTCCATCTGGCTATTGCATTTCCAACCCAATTCAGAAAGCACTTATCTAGTGAGCTACCTGATACATAAGACTTTCCCTCTGTGAGGGTTTCTGCCCTCAAAGAGTGTCCAATAAGCAGAAAGACGACTAACCATAGCTCAGGGAAAATGAAACTAATTCCTCAAAAGAGGTGTGAGTCATACACTAAGGGAGCACAAGATCAGTAGTGATTAATTTTGAGCATAGGAATCTTAATGAGCTGAAAATGGCAGGATAAGTAAACCATCAATGGTGCACACAGAGTAATGGGAGTACCAGGCTGAGGACACAGACTGAGCCAAGTATTCAGAGTCCCCTACGGGACAGGGTGGAAAACAAAGCTGAAAGGTTGCTTGAGGCCATATCATAGAAGGCCTTACATACCAGGAAAAGGAGAAGGGTTTTGTGTAGTTACTTTTTGCTCACAATCTATAAATATACTTCACATATATAATGGGTGCTTATTTTATGGAAAAGAAGACCAAGGAGATGATTAGGACACTGGTTTCACAGTATTGCATTACACTTCTTTATTGTTTTAAATCAAGTTGCCACTTTTTCATTTCTAAATTTAAGATTTTATGATTTTGTTCTCCAAAGATATAACTCCCTACTTCCAATTTCCAAGTTTTATGTGGTCTGAGCATTTCAGAAATAGTGTCAGCTCTGTGACCCTGGCACCTAAATCCTCTTTCTTCTCAATATTAAGGAGTAACTTCATCATTAAGAAGAATTAGACTCTTGTAGCTTTTGAACCCTGAAAGCTACAGACTGAGCTAAAAATACGGCTTCTGTCCCAATCTGACATTCAGGCTCCTGGTACAAACTTAGGGTAATTAGTCTCAGCACACACCTGGTGGAAATACTAAAATATCAGAGAGGAAACAGTGGGCTGAAAGTTATCTGTCTCGAACATGACGAGATCATGTCTATGAGTAAGAATTCAGTAAGTGGGGCAATAAAACATTTGCATTGGCAATTGGTTGAGATCCCAGTGAAGCCTACAGCTGCTAATGTGTGGGTGAAGTGTGAAAAGCGTTCTTAGCCAGCATGGGAAGCTCTATTCCATGTTGGTGAGCCTGTGTGTCTATGTCTGTCTATACATATTTTCAGATAATTTTAAATAACAAAGTATGGTTCATTAGAACAAGACTACATAGAACATGACATTGTATTTTCACCCTATTCTAATATTCTTGCTAAATTTTCAGAAATTGAAAATAGAACATACCTTCATCCTTTGTAGTGGATTCAAGATGGATTATAGCTAATCCAAATTTGTTTAACCACCTAAAATTCAAATAGAAAATAAATGTTTGACAGAGACACTGGTTCCCAACATATTCACCTTTATGCTAGACCCTAAAGGAAGGTCTTGTACCAGACTTTATAACAAAATTAAGTCATAGTGCTATCGTCAGTCTAAACATTTCTAGAAACAGCCTAAGTTTGTGGTATGGAAACCTAAGACCTCTGGTTTCACAATACTGTCCGTACTTAGGGCATTCTTTGCCAGATAAGAAATGAGGTGGCCCATTATACAGCCAGTTAAAGTGGGCAACTACATTAGATATTCTAAATATACGAATAAATATACGTTTTGTAATTGTGTATTTGAAATTCTTGTCAACCATCAAAATGAATTTCTTAACTTGACCTTTAAAGTTCTATCTCTTTAATTCTTAAAATGTAAGCTTATTTCACACACACACACAAAATGAAGATGATCTATTTTTAAACCACAATCTTTATATCAATCAGTAAAAAGATCTGGCCAGAGCTTCACAGTTATTCCTAAGCTGGGGAAAATTTCAATTTCTTGAAAAATTTTATGTAAGGTAAAAACTGACAATGTCTCATCTTCCATTGATTTACCATTTATTGGCAATGAATTTCAACTACCCATCAATAATGAAAAAAGAACTAGACAAACCTTAAGGAACACAAACTTGGCTTATGACTTCAGGCCACTGTAGTTCCTTTTCAAGGGTTCAATTAGAAACTTATTTAAATACACAAAAGACACAAAATGTATCTATTTCATATGTTCCTAGCTATATAACCTTCTATTTAAAGGGAAAATATCATTTTGGGGTAGAGATAATCTAAGTGATTTATTTCCCACTTCTTTCCAGTTTTCTTTATTTTTAAAAAATATCCCATAATGTGTATTCATCTTGTTTTGAAACATAAGTAGCCTAAGTCAATCAATATCAACAAAAAGATAATAATAATGCTATGCATTTATTGATTCACCTATATGGTTTATTTTTTCTAGTCCTGTAATTCCTGCTAAATTACCCAGCTACACCCCACCATAGCACAAATATTGCACATTCCCAAGTCTGCAATTGTCAACAAATTAGGAACCCTTACCCAACCCTCATTCTGCCATGGTCTTGCTGTACTGATTATTTTTTAACAGGAAATATGTAATAAATTTTATTTTAAAAAATAAATAAAATAGAACTGCCTACAAGACAGAAGATGAGCTCCAGCCTCATTTAGAAAGTCCCCTTTTGCACCATGATAAACATGAGTCTCTTGGGCCACTTAAAACTGGACCAATACCTGGGCCCAGATCATGCCATAGGAACTGAAAAATGCTCATCAAGACTCAGTAGAAAAACAAACAAAACTAAGAAACAGAAAATGACCAAAAAAGTACAAATGGTTAATAAATATATGGGAAAATTCTCAGGCTCAGTAGTATTTTGGGAAATGCACAGGAAAATATTTTCCACCACTAGATTGGCAAAAATTTTAAATATTGCTGATTTCTATTAGATTTTAGGAAAAACATTCTCATCCCTTGTTGAGTCGACCATGAAGAACTGGAACAGCCAATATTAAGCAGGTAATTTGATGATACTATTCAAAACATAAATTTTCATCCCCTTCGCCCAATAATCCTAGTTATAAATATCTATCCTACAAAACACACCTCATGTACATAAATAAATGTGGAAGAATATTAATTCAATAAGGCTTGCAAAGGCAAAAAGAAAAAACTGATACAATATAATTGTCCATTAACAGGAAAACGGATAAAGTATGGTACCAATTCCAAAAGTACCATGTTATTAAGAAGCTAATAAAAAGACTGAGATGGGGTGGGGGGCCTTGTAATGGCCTGGAAAAATCCTAACATACTATTAAGTGAAAAAAGCAAGTACAAAACAAAGTGTTTATCCTGATTCAATGTGCTTCTAAAACTATATATTTGCATATGTATTATACAAGACTTGGTGTGCAAAGAAAAGCCTCAGAAAGGACACAGTCATATTGTGAAAAGTGGCTTTATCTTAGGGAAAGAAGTAGAACGGGAAGGTAAAGTTGGGGGAATGGGAAGGTTTTCACTTTACATACTTCTGTATTACATGATTCTTTACAAGAAGATGTTTTATGCATTACTCAACTAAAAGAAACACTTAAAAGTACATTTTTAAAAACTGATCAGGCAAAGCACCATGAATTTAATGGCTCACTAATTCCTAGTTTATTCCTGATTTCATAATTGTATAAGCTGACCTGCCCGCAAAACAATCATCTCAAAGTGAAATAGACAAACTTCTTTTTTTAACATAACAAGACAAAAAAATAGATGAATTGAGAATGCCTGAAATAAGAAAAGACGTTTCTAAGTTCCTTTCCAGATATAGCAGAAGAGTATTGAACAGTAAAACAGATTCTTCTCAGCCCTTACCCAAAACTCATATACCTTTAATTGCCACCATCAGTTACCTGCTAGGAAAAACTAGTGATTGTTCAGAATCTTGTTTGTTTTCTTTCTAGAACCCACGGGATTGGAGTACCTCCTTTGCTAAGCACTTTTTTTAAAAAACATCCAGGCAGTAGCAAACTTTCTATTTGTGTCTAAATAGATGGATATACAAAAAGACATATTTACATAAAAGAAGATGACAGATGTTTCCTGGGAGTTTGTTGTATGTTAACTGGATGAGAATGTGTGTGTTGAAGAAGCACAAGTGTTAAGAAACTGATGTACAAAATGACATTTTTCCCACAAACACCGTCTGAGAAAGGCAGCTAACAACAGTCTTTGTTTAGAAACCAACCCTTTCATTACCTTTAATTACTCACCCCTATACTTGTAAATTGAGGGTCCCTGCAGAACACACAGTGCTTCTATTAAACTTAACTACCTTTTCCTTCATCATCACTGAGAGAAATGTCACCACCGAAAAAGGCAGTTTCCCAAGGAGGCGAAATTCTGAAACAGGATCCATCTCTCCAGATACCACTCCCTCCTTCCCTAGCGCCTCTGCATCTCACTAAGAAATACCCAGATGCACTCCGTCCTAGCTTAAACAGACCTCATCAGTAAGAAAGGAAGCTCTTCAGGGGCTACTGCAGAACAAAGCTTTAGGGCTTCCCTGGTGGCACAGTGGTTCAGAACCTGCCTGCTAATGCAGGGGGCAAGGGTTCGAGCCCTGGTCTGGGAGAATCCCACATGCTGCAGAGCAACTAGGCCCGTGAGCCACAACTACTGAGCCTGCACGACTGGAGCCTGTGTTCCGCAACGAGAGGCCGCAACAGTAAGAGGCCCGCGCACAGCGATGAAGAGCGGCCCCCGCTTGCCGCAACTAGAGAAAGCCCACACACAGAAACGAAGACCCAACACAGACAAAAATAAAAATTAATTAATAATAATAAAAAAAAAAAGCTTTAACCCCCCTCCCCCGCAGCGCCTACTCTTGTGGAGGAAGTTAACTTTCGGGATTCTGCATTGTTGGCTATTAGAAAAACCATCTTTAGAATAATAAAGCTTAATAATGACATTATAAATGAAAAATTATGATACATTAATTGTGATACATTCAGGCACAGACAAAATGGGCCATTTATTTATGAGTAGCCAGACGGACAATTTTTGAGTATAAAGGTCACTGAGAGATTCAAATATATGGGTCATGACACCTCACATTCAAATTTCAATTTTACATCTTGTTTGTAAGCTGGAAAGATAAACAAATACTAAAATAATTTCAAGTAAAATTAACAGATCTTCACAGCATAGATAGGCCATGAGATCTTGGCTTTCATAACTATAAAAGGCTTTGGTTTAACGTCAAATAGGCAGAGTGTGTAGATAATAATCATGCAACTGTACTTGCCATTAGATAGAGCTCTGCAAAGGGAGTATGTTGAAAAGTGAAGATAAATGGACCAGAAATGTAAACAAAAACTGGAGGACTGGGTGGGCAGGGAGCTAAATAACTGATGTGTGATTTAGAAAGCACATCTGCCTGAAATAGAGCTGACTCAGATAATCTTGTAAGGGTCTCACACTTTTACTGGCTTAAAATGTGTTTCACTGTGTAGGTAGAGAAATTCTCTCGGTAACAAAACCCTTCGCAGTCATTGTTTTTCTGGTAAACTCAGTCTTACTCTGCCCTTGTTGGAGAGAACAGAACGACTTTGAAAGAACCAGTCACAGGATGAATGGGAAGGATGTGGACCAGAAGAAAGCTGGAGATACAAGAAGCTGTTTGGGAGAAGCCAGGCACCAAGGGAACCTATGGGGGTGGGGAGAGGTTGCTGACGGGCAGCCCTGTTTCACCACCATTAAAGCTTAGAAAGGACAACTTGGGATTGATGGATGGCTCGGCTCCGGACTGACACTCACTACTATATGATTCCAAGGACCGCTGGGCAAGACATTAAGCTTTCCACACACCTAGACCTTGCTAGTCAATAGGATTTAGTGTTACCAACGCAAATAAAAAGAGAAATAAAGAGCTTTGACTGTGAAGTTTTTATCTCCTCCTTTTGTGTATCTGCTCTTATTTTTCTCAGATGCTTGAGAAAGCTGGTGGGGGGGGAGTTAAAAGTCAAAAAGTCAAAAAGTCAAGAAACTTCTTTCCTTGTCCAAGTAAATTAAAGACTTGTTTGGAAGACGCCGTTGTCAGTACCTTGCTTTGTCATTTCTAACGCAGGGTTCTCTAACTTTCTCTGGTAAAGAGCAATTCCGCCCTCATCTAAAGGTTTGTGGTGGCGAGATAAACGCAGGGAACAAATGAGAATGCTTCTAGGGAGAAAAGGCTTCCCTGGGGATATGGTGTAAGGCATTCTGTGTGTGTGTGTGTACTCCTGCTCATACATGTTTAGTAAAAAGCAGCTTTTTTTTCCTTTACATTTCTAAAGCAAGAGGCCAAAGAGAAATTACAGAGAACAGATAGATAAGAAAATCATTACGTCTAAATAAATTAATATGAGGGGTGGGATAAGGAGGATGGGAGGGAGGCTCAGGAGGGAGGGGATATGGGGACACGTGTGTGCACATGGCTGATTCGCTTTGCTGTACAACAGACACTAACACGGTATTGTGATGCAATTATACTCCAATAAAGATCTATTAAAAGATAAACTGATTAATTAATAGATATAAATATATAATTAAATATAAAAATATAAATAGATTAAACGATAAGCTCTGTGAATGGAGGGATGATGTCCATATTTTTCAGGTCTAGTGCCTGGGATCTGCTGCAAGGAAGCGCATAATAGTTATTCCCTACATATACATTTTTTTCATACATATATTTTTAATTAATTAAGTGAAAGTAATAAGAAACACTGAATTCTGAGACTAGGACTTAAATAGAATGCCCTCTGGTGCCTCAAGCACCTTAAATATATAGAGCCTCATCCAAGTAAGAGCCACTGCGATCACACCGCAATCTAAACCAGCAGGGGATGTCGCAAGACGAGTAACACTCTACCAGTATATTCCACTTACTTAAACTGAGCAAACAGGAAATGGAGTTAGGGATATGTATTTATATTAGAGGTACTCTAAACAAAGATGTTTTGCAAAATTTGGGGACAGAACATGGAGAGATGATAACCATGAATCATGATAATCACACAGCAACTATGAAATGCTGCAGATATTTTTCGTGTAGAATTCTGAAAGCTGTGAGATCGGTTACACCATTCTTTCGAGCCTTTCTCCCTGTGATGCTGATTCTCATATTAACATTTTCTTATAATGTCTTCTATTCCTTTCTCAACTTAGTGGTTCCCTCAGAAGAATCTTATTACTTCTTCCTAAAATAGCCGTTTTGATCTGTGTAGCTCTCCAAAATGCTTCTAAATACTAGAAAAGAAAGCGAGAAGACTTTATAACTGCTAAGGAGATTAATCCTTAAAGCAGCAGAAATAAAAAAATCATAATTGATATGCACATGTGCTTAAAATTCAGACACCTGACCAAAGTAATCTATTCCCATAAAGATTGGATTTACTGATGTTTCTCTACTTACAGGTTCATTTCCTGCACATTCTCAGCTGCAAAATAAAAGGTCTTGATCTGTGGATGGCTGATCTTAAAAGCACTTGAAGGGGGAAAAGCACAGACACATAAGAAATTAGAAGTTAGTGTAGTCAACAATGTAGTCGAAAGTAAAACAGTCAAATGTAAGTATGGTAAGTTCATCTGCTTTCTTTGTTAATTTACAAAAACAAAAGTTTTAGTTACGTTAAATACCCATTGTCTAATCTCTATTTTATGTAGAGAGCAGAGGGGTAATTCATCATGTCAGGACATCCAGACCAGGACTGAGTCATGGCTGATCAATAGTTTCTATTTAAAACATATGGATATATTCTTTTATTTTCATTTGCTGTTTTGCTATAAATAGACAATAAATTAAAATATAAAGTGATAGATGTATCACTTCAAAATACTCAGATCAATTCCTTCAAACAAAGTATTCATTCAAATTCAATCAAGCATATACAATAATTGTATTTACAGAAAAACAATCAAGTATAAAACTTCTACACTGTGAAAACACATCAAAAACTTTATCCAAGCTATTCTCTATTAGTAAAGGAAAAATATAAGGCAGATTTTTCGTTTAAAAGTATAGAACATTGAAGATAACAAAGTATTTCCCTTTTACCATTTAGACAGGAAGTCCTGCTGTATGGGCCAGAGATTTTGTAAATGACCAGTGTGGTCAAAACCACAACCTCGTGTATCACTAAAGATAGGAAGCTATATCAGAATGGCAAAGACCTAAAGCCAACACCAGTTTATTCATTAAAAATAAACTAATCAATTGCTGTCACTAGGAACACAGGTCAATAGGGAACTGCCCCACTCTAATAAAACAGGAAAAGATGTCAAAAGCAGAATAAAGAATAAGTGAAAGGTGAAGAGGGCACATATGCAAAATGCAGCTGGATCCTATCATGGGAAGAGCACTTAACTGGGAGTCTGGCTAGCTGGTCTAGAGTCATGGGCTGGTGACTCTTGGCTCCTGTCCGCTCTCAAACCTTTTGGACTTCCGTTATATCAGGGGGCTAATCCCCAAGTCTAAGACATCTCAGAGAATTCAATTTCAAGGATGTTACTGACAATTTCATGAACTAAGAAAAAGAAACTGGTTTGGTATCATATCTGCAGCTCTGGTGACTCCTATGTAGTCATTCTCTTTACAAGGACACAGCCTTGACATCTCGTCACCCTGCCAGTCCTGGATGGCAGCTTGCTTTTCACTGGATCACAGACACCATCATTAACAGCACGCCCTGCTAGGGCTCCGTGGGGTTTTAAAATCCATCTGCTCCACAAAATGAAATTCCAGAAGACAAGAGGTTAAAAGCTTCTATTATTGTTTGGGGTTCCAACCCATAAAGTCAAAATTCTCAGACATTTGAATGTCACCATCATTAACTTCCACATCACCTTATCACCTGAGGAACATTATAAAGAGATGTTATCCTGGCTCCATATTTTGTGGAAAATGATAGACAACTTACTGCTTTTTCTTGCATTCAGATGCTCTCTCTACAGTGAAATCAGGCAGGTTGATAAATCCATCAGCTTTCTCTGCCTGAAACAAATACATACACTAATATGAATAAAAGTGTCCATCTTAGCAGTTCACTTATTGGGATCATATATGTTGAATAGAGATAGAGTAAGTGAAATGGAGGTGTGTCAAAAGATACCCCTCTGGGCTTCCCTGGTGGCACAGTGGTTGAGAGTCTGCCTGCTGATGCAGGGGACACGGGTTCGTGCCCCGGTCCGGGAAGATCCCACATGCCGCGGAGCGGCTGGGCCCGTGAGCCATGGCCGCTGAGCCTGCGCGTCCGGAGCCTGTGCTCCAAAGCAGGAGAGGCCACAGCAGTAAGAGGCCCGCGTACCACGAAAAAAAAAAAAAGATAACCCTCTGAATCAGCATTGGACTTATCCTAGATACATATTTTTAAGAGGAATTAATATTCTTCTGATAAATCATCCAGAATCTTTCCCTGAGAAGTAACATGGCACAGTTTAGGGACAGCCAATGTGTGGCACAAGTAGGACCTGCCCGACCCCTTTTTGTCTTCCTAGAAAACATCAGAGCTCACCTATCAGAGCTCCATTTCCTGCTATCCTCAGCATCTTTCTCATCCTACTTCTCTCACAAG
Source organism: Grampus griseus (assembly GCF_964374135.1). Taxonomy (NCBI): domain Eukaryota; kingdom Metazoa; phylum Chordata; class Mammalia; order Artiodactyla; family Delphinidae; genus Grampus; species Grampus griseus. The sequence continues at coordinate 76,139,591 of NC_139007.1, forward strand.
CCACAGGCACATAAGAAGAAACCTAATTAGCTATTATATGGTGAGCAGAGGCCTGACTTTGGAGTCAGTAAATTGAGGTTCATATCATGGATCTACCACCTACTGGTTGTAATAGGACTTAAGTGAGCTCAGACAAATAAAACACTTAACAGATACTGAACAAACATTTTTTCCTCTCCCAAGTCTTTAGGAAGTTCCTTGGGGGTTAAATCACAGAGCCATGTCTTGGAAAATCTCAGTTCCATAATCAATTCCCAGGAGTTTTTTCTATAAAGGAAAGACAGCAGAGGAAAATGACACTTTTAAGGACGTAGAATGAATGCCACTTTAAAACACCAAGAATTTTACAAGAAATGTAATCATTGTTCCACTTAATGTTCCATTAAGACATTCTAAAAATGTCTTAATCTTTACTTTATGAATAAAATTTAACTGAACCATAGGAGGCTAGACTGCTTATCATAGACAGAGCTCAAATCTTCCATCTACACTGGTGTCTCTGATGGAGAATTACAATCCACAAGATTAAACATAAAAGAGTCAGTTATTGGGAGATGAGTAAAAATGGGTTTTAAAAATACAATCTTAATTTTTAGAGTCAGCTAGCTATGAAATCAGCACCATGGGGGCTCTTCATCTGTGTTTCTTTCCCTTATCACCAAATAGGGTGCAACTTGCACTCTTTCTTCAGAAATATTAAACTGTGAAACTTCCAACCTTAGCCCTGTCCTGTCTTCTCTCTCCTGCATGAGTCAACTTATCCAAACTCTTCACCTGAAGTGCTTTCTTCTTATGAAACTCAGAACTCAATTCGAAAGGGCACTTCCTTCTTTAAAAATTATACATGTTTTTTTCACTCAACTTATCTCTCTTTTGATGTGTTATTTAATTACTGAATGGTGGTTTCACCAATCCTATCTCAAAGAGAATGTAAAGAACTTGAAAAGAGACTGGGTACGTTAACTTTTTCTACAATGCACAATGCTCCTTGTGAACTCTCAGTTAGCATTATACAAAAGTATAGTGTTTAGGGCTTCCCTGGTGGCGCAGTGGTTGGGAGTCCACCTGCTGACGCAGGGGACACGGGTTCATTCCCTGGTCTGGGAGGATCCCACATGCCGCGGAGCGGCTGTGCCCGTGAGCCATGGCCGCTGAGCCTACGCTCCGCAACAGGAGAGGCTGCAACAGTGAGAGGCCCACGTACTGCAAAAAAAAAAAAAAAAAGTATAGTGTTTAAAATTTATTTTATTGAAGTATGGTTGATTTACAATGTTGTGTTGATTTCTGCTCTAGAGCAAAGTGATTCAGTTATACATATATATTGATACCCTCTTTTTCACATGCTTTTCCATTATTGTTTATCCCAGGATATTGAATATAGTTCCCTGTGCTCTACAGTAGGATCTTGTTATTCTACAGATAATAGTTTGCATCTGCCAATCCCAAACTCCCAAGCCATCCCTCCCCCACCCACACTAAAAGTATAGTTTTAAAAAACGATGTTAGGCTCCAGCAGTTTCTCTTTTAGATATATACTCAAAAGAAGTGAAAACAGGTACTCAAATAAATACATGTACATGCGTGTTCATAGCAGTATTATTCACAATAGTCAAAAGGTGGAAACAGTCCAAGTGCCCATCAACAGAGGAACAGATAAATAAATGGTGGTCTATCCATACAATGGAGTGTTATTCAGCCATAAAAACAAATGAAGTACTGATACATACTGTAATGTGGAGGAACCTCGAGAACATTATGCAAAGGGAAAGAAGCTAGACACAAACCATCACATACTGCATGCTTCATTTACAGGAAATATCCAGAATAGGTAAATTTATAGACAGAACACAGATTAGTGGCTGCCAGGGGCTGGGGTGGGGGTAGGGAATAGGGAGCCACTGCTTAAAGGGTATGGGTTTTCCTTTGGGTGGATGAAAATGCTTTGGAACTAGACAGAGATAGTGGTTGCACAATACTGTGAGTGTACTAAATACCACTGAATTGTTCATTAAGGAATGGACAATCTCATGTAAATTTCACCTTGATTAAAACAACCCTATGATAGGCTAGGGTATTTTAGTGTAAATTCCTGTAATTATTTTAGAAAGAATAAAACAATTTATATTCACCATTTGTTTCTACTTCCTCCCCTCATTCATTTCTATGCCCACAATTCCACAGAAGGGGTAGTTACCATGAACCCCAGTGATTTTCATGTTGCTAAATCCCACTACCCTATTTAGCCCTCATTTAATTGAAGTCTAGGAACGGACACTCCAGCCCACTTCCTCCCTCTTGAAATGCCTCTTAACAACACATTCCTGCTTCCCCCTTTCTCCTCTAACTACTCCTTGCTTTCTTTCACAGGGTCTTCTTCCCCCTGTCTGTTTCTTAAATGTCAGTATTTCCCAGATTTCTAACCACAGACCTACTCTCTTCTCATTCCAGTACTCTCCACAGGGATCATACACACACCCATGACTGCATGTATAACCATTGTACACACATATCCAAAACCTATACTTCAAACTCGTTTCAATCCTGGTGCTTCTGTCCCAAGATACAACTGCCTAGTGTACCTATTCAATGGGTGTTCCACAGACCCCATATTTGTGCCCCCCCATCCCAAATTCATATGTTGAAGCCCTAAACCCTAAAGTGATGGTATTTGGAGGTGGGACCGTTGGGAGGTAATTAGGTTTATTAATTTATTTTATTTTTGCTGTGTTGGGTCTTCGTTTCTGTGTCAAGGCTTTCTCTAATTGTGGCAAGTGAGGGCCACTCTTCATCGCGGTGCGGAGACCTCTCACTGTTGTGGCCTCTCGTTGCGGAGCACAGGCTCCAGACACGCAGGCTCAGTAGTTGTGGCTCACGAACCCAGTTGCTCCGCAGCATGTGGGATCCTCCCAGACCAGGGCTCGAACCCGTGTCCCCTGCATTAGCAGGCAGATTCTCAACCACTGCGCCACCAGGGAAGCCCGGTAATTAGGTTTAGATGAAGTCATAAGGGTGAAGCCCTTACTAATCCTACGATGGGATTAGTGCCTTTATAAGAAGAGGAAGAGACCAGTGGTTCCCCCTCTTCTCCCTACTCCTCCTCCATCTAAGGATATGGCAAGAAAGCAGCTGTCTGCCAACCAGAATGAAGTCCCTCAGCAGACATGGAATCTGCCAGAACTTGATCTTGGACATCCCAGCCTCCAGAACTGGGAGGAACAAATAGTTGTTGTTGGAGGCACCCAGACTATGGTATTTTGTTATGTGACAGCACAAACTAAGACTCTCCCCAAGAGTGGAAAATCCACAACCAAACTCATCATTTTACTCCATGAAATGCCTGTTCCTCTTTCTCCTGTGTTCTCCTCTTCAGTGAAAGATACCACTTTCTATCCAGTTGTCCAAAAAAAAAAAAAAAAAAAAAAAAAACGGAAATATGGAAGACACCCTTGATGCTTCAATCTCCTTCTCAGCTTCTGTGCAAATAACCACTAAGTTGTATGATTGCTGCATCTGCCACAGCTCTTTAATGCATCCCTTATCCACCACCTCCTTCAGACCACCACTAACTTTCACCTGAATTACTGCAAAAGTCTTCTAAACCATTATCCCTCTCTCTAGTTCTGTCCTTTCCTCTGATTTAGTGTCCAAATCACAGTCACAGCAAATCTTCACTCCATGAACTTCTTCTTTCATTAAAATCCTGTACGGTTTCCAATTGCTCTTAGACCAAGTCTAAGAGGCTTAGCAGAATATAAAAGGTGCTTCATGATCAAGCCCTGCTTAATAATACAATTTCATTTCCTCCAGGGTCCCTACCCCTTATTCAACCAAAATAAACAAAAAAATTAAAACACAGAGAATAATACTTCCATTGAGCTGAATTACAATTAGCACCCAATTTATAGCATTATTAGTCTCTAGACAATTTTTTTTCAGTACAAGAAGCCCATATTAAATGATAACAACACAAAAGTCAATCAACAAAAAACTAAATACAGATATATGTAAAAGATAAATTGTAAGTCTTCATTTGGGTGGATTCCTTTCCTGCAAAATGGAGACGGCTGAGATTCCTTCAAACAAGAGCCAAAATGAATATGAGTAAAAGATGCTTTAGTATTTCCCCAGTAATGTTTCCTTTATGAGCAAAGGCATTTTTCATTGTACCTAAGACATTCAAGGTGTAGTCAAAATCACAACTGTGTCAAAAATTGTCTTTGCTTATTTGACTTGCAAAAAATGCCTCAAAAATGACAATCACAGTGGGAAAATCCTAAGGAAATGACAGTTTTCTCCTCTTCTTCCTCCTTTCCCTCCTCCACCCCCTCAGATCCCTTGTTCCTTATTGTATTAATTAAATAACTTTCTCAAATGGCATCCTTTCTCTTCAATCATTCCTAAATTTCTGAAAAGTTACTTGAAATTTCTGCATCGGTACCTGCAATTTTTTCTCTGGATTCTAATGTAATAAAAATCTTGTTCTCTTACCAGAAGTATCAAACCATCCTTTGGTCACTGTGCAAACTTGTCTTACCAAATCTAGTCTTAAATTCTGAAACAAGACACTGCTCTCTACTTTGTGACGTGATGTTCTACAATCTTAAATGTGTTCCTCCTCATGTACCCATCCATCCACTTTACCCAGCAACTCTGATTTTGTTCAACTCAGTGAAGTTTCATCTGTAGTTGGTGTATTATGCATTAAACACACATGTTTATCAAAACTGTTTGTGGTTATACATTCATTTATTCAATGAATATTTATTGAGTACCATTTCTTTGTGTCAGGTACTGTGTCAGATACCGTGTCAGATATTTGGGCTTTATCAGTGGACAAAACAGACAGAGATCTCTACTTTCAAGGAGAAAAGAGACAATAGCTCAACAAATGAACACATAAATTACATAGCACACGGTAGGCAATAATTGCTATGAAGAAAAGTAAAGGTGATCTGGGTAAAGGGGTTCTGACTGCAAGCAGGGCAGGATGCCTTCTGCTCCTAGGCTTATAATGCCCTTCCTCATTCACTCCCCTAGATATGTCTCCACAAATCAACTTCGGTGTGACCTTCTCCAAAACTTTTTCCTGCTCCTCCAAGCCTGGAATTGTGCCCTCTTCTTTGCACCTCAACCTCAGCAGTGGACTTTGCTTACCATACTTCTCTTAACTGTATTTAGTTATCTAGGTATTCCTCTGGTTCTCCAACAGATGGTGAGCACTTTGGAGGAAACAATTTTGTGTTTATCATTATATCATTAATTCTTGGGACAAGGTACGTGTTCAACACATGCAAAATAAAGAAATGAGTTTTGTGAATGAGTGAATGACAGAAACATGGTCTTTTTCCTCTGACAATAAAGAAAGTGCTAAAATGAGATGCAGAAGCCACTTTGGAAAAACACTGGGCAGTTTCTAAAAAATATAAACATACAATTGCCATACAACCCAGTGATTCCATTCCTAGGTACCTACCCAAGAGAAATGAAAGCGTATGCCCAGGCAAAGATTTGCATGCAAATATTCATAGCAGTACTATTCATAATAGCCAAAAATGGGAAACAATCTAAATATCCATCAACTAGTAAATAGTGTGGTATATTCATACAATGGAATACTGTTCAGTGAACAACTGACACGTGCTAAAACATGGAAGGGTCTTGAAAACATAATGCTAGGTAAAAGACAGACACAAGAAATCATGTAATACTGTATGATTCCTTTATATAAAATGTAGAGAAAAGGCAGATCTACAGAGACAGAAAATAGAATAGTGGTTCCCTGGAGTTGGGGGTGGAAATGGAGATTCACTGTAAATCGGCATAAAGGATTTTATAGATATGATTAAAATGATTTAAAGCTGATGTATTATGATGGCTCACCACTCAGTAAATTTACCAGAAATTACTGAATTGTAAATTTGAATAGGGTAATTTTATGGTATGTAAAACATATTTCAATAAAGCTGTTTTTAAAAACATGAGATGCAGGAAAAGTTTGGGGAGTAAAAAACAATGAATGAAATCCCTCCTGTTTGGCTATCAGTAAGACTTAAATGAAGGCAAAATATGAGGTCTCTGACGATCCCGCTGATGACTCAGTATGATTTGTTCAAACTTTAGACACAAAAGTAGGTTAATATTTCTTACTTGCTTCAATTTTGGACTACAGGAATTTTAGAGTCAAAATATTTTACATAGAATTTGCCACACTCAGACATATTTTTAAAAATTAATTAAGATAGGACATCAAATTTTAATATTTAAATGCAAAGTGTTCATTGCCATCAGTAAAGTTTGGCTTTTTCATACTACAAACCTTGCAAAATAGATAAAATCACTTCTTAAGGGACTACATATGTCAGAAAGGTAGAGACGAGACCTAGAAAAATAAGAATGATATATATATTCCAGAGGATAAGTAGGTCAAAGAAGACCAAACCAGAAGCAAATGAAGTATAATACAGGAAATTATTATGTATATCATGGTGAAAAACAAAAAGTATAACTATCTCTCTATTCTCAGTGGAACTCTATTTCCTTGATTCTGAGAAATCTGATTTTTTACATTTCAATAGTTCTGAAATCAAGAGGCACGTTAGAACCTATATGAATTTTCATTGTATCATTTCCCCCAAAACCCTGTTATTAAATAAAGTATGTGTTTAAGTGAATAGAATCTTAAGTTCAAGGGAAAAATTAGTTTAGAAAACAAAATATAGATTTCTTTGTAATATGCTTTTGCATTTATGTGTGAATATGGATTTGACAGTTTTGGAATTACTTTAAATAAATTTAAGGGAAGTTACCCAATGAATATCAGAATTAGGAGCTTTGCAAGGCTCCAGTTCTCCATATAAATCCGTGGTTTGCTCAGTTCTGCCCTGAAACCCCCAGTATGTTGGAAACGAGCAAAATCTAAACTCTAAGCAGAGCTGTCCATTCTCATGTCACTCTGGAACAGTTGTCACTAAATTCTAATGGCCTATAATTTTCTTTTTTTGCAGTGTCTTTGTCTGGTTTTGGTATCAGGGTAAAATGTTGGCCTTATAGAATGAGTTAGGATATTCCCTCCTCTTCAATTTTTTGGAATAGTTTAGAAGGATTAATTCTTCTTTAAATGTTTGGCAGAATACCCCTGTGAAGCCATCTGGTCCTGGAGTTTTGTCTGTTGGGAGTTTTTTGATTACTGATTCAATTTCAATACCAGGAATTGGTCTATTCAGATTTTCTATTCCTTCCTAATTCAATCTTGGAAGATTGTATGTTTCTAGGAATTAATCATTTCTTCTAGATTGTCCAATTTGTTGGCATGTAACTGTTTGTGGTATTCACTTATGATTGTATTTCTATGACATTGGTTATAACTTCTCCTCTTTCATTTCTAATTTTGTTTATTTGGGCCCACTCTCTTTTTTTTCTTAATGAGTCTGGCTAAAGGTTTATCAATTTTATCAATATCTTCTAAAGATACAACTCAGTTTCTTTCAATGATCTTTTCTACTGTTTTTTTAGTCTCTATTTCCTCTCTAATCTTTATTATTTCCTTCCTTCTGATGACTTTGGGTTTTGTTTGTTCTTCTTTTTCTAATTTCTTTAGATGGGAAGTTAGGTTGTTTATTTGAGATTTTTCTTCTTTTTGAGGTAGGCTTACATTGCTAAAAACATCTCTTAGAACTTCTTTTGCTGCATCCCATATATTTTGAAAAGTTGTGTTTCTATTTTTATTTGTCTCAAGGTATTTTCTGATTTCCTCTTTGATTTCTTCATTAACCCATTGGGCTTTTTTTAGTAGCATGTTGTTTAGTCTGCATGTGTTTGTAGTTTTTCCAGTTTTATTCCTATAATTGATTTCTAGTTTCATACCATTGTGGTCAGAAAAAATATTTGAAGTAATTTCAATCTTTTTAAATTTATTGAAACTTGTTTTGTGGTTTAGCATGTGATCTATCCTGGACAAAGTTTCACGTGTATTTGAAAAGAATGTGTATTCTGCTGATTTTGCAAAGAAGGTTCTGTGAATATCTATTAAGTCTATCTGATCTAATGTGTCTTTTAAGGTCACTGCTTTCTTACTGATTTTCTGTCTGGATGATCTGTCCATTGATATAAGTGGGCTGTTAAAGTCCCCTTGCATTATTATATTAGTGTCAATTTCTCCCTTTATATCTGTTAATGTTTGCTTGCTATATTTAGGTCCTCCTGTATTAGGTGCATAAATGTTTACAAATGTTATAACCTCTTCTTGAATTGACCTGTTTATCAATACATGTCCTTCTTTGTCTTTTGTTATAGATTTTGTTTTAAAGTCGCCTTTGTCTGATATGGGTATTGCTACCCAGTTTTCTTGTCCATCAACAGATGAATGGATAAAGAAGATGTGGTATATATATATGTGTGTGTGTGTGTATATATATATATACACACACACACAATGGAATGTTGTATATATTGTGTATATACATATATATACGATGGAATATTACCCAGCCATAAAAAATAATTAAATTTTGCTATTTGCAACAACATGGATGGACCTGGAGGGTATTATGCTTAGTGACTTAAGTAAGACAGGGAGAGACAAATACTGTATGTTTTCACTTATATGTGGAATCTAAAAAATAAAACAAATGAACAAACATAGCAAGGCAGAAACAGACTCACATATACAGAGAACAAACTGGTGGTTGCCAGTGGAAAGAGGGGTGGGGGAAGGAGCAAAATGGGTGAGGGGGATTAAGAAGTACAAACTACCTGGTATAAAATAGATAAATTACAGGGATATATTGTACAGCACAGGGAATATAGCCAATATTTTATAACAACTTTCTATGGAGTATAATCTATAAAAATATCAAATTACTAAACCATACACCTGAAATTAATATAATGTTATAAATCAACTGTAGTTTAATAAAAATGAAAAATAAATAAGTAAATTCTATTGGTACACAGACTCATGACACTAAAGAAATTTGAATTATATCCTCTAAAATACAAGGTAAAAATAAACTGAGGTGAAAGAAAAGGTGAAATCAATTTTTAAAGTTCTAGCTCTATGGAGAAACAGTCATTCTCATTACACTGTTGGTGGTAATGCAAAATGAAACCCCGTAGAAGGAAACTGAGCAGTAACTAACAAAAATGCATTTACCCTTTGACCCAGAAATTCCACTTCTGAGATCTGTCCTAAATATAAATATGTTAAATGGCATATGTATTGCAACATTATTTGCAAGAACAAAAGACTGTAAAGAATTCAAATGTCTATGATCAGGGGACATTTGAATAAACTATGGCATCTACATATAATGAATAACTATGAAAAATGACATATATACATATAATCTCCAGGACAAAGCAAGAGAAAAAGTAGGGTACAGTACAATAGATACAGTATGCTAATTTCATGTAAGAAAAGAGAGATAGGATACCCCTCAGTATACATACTTGCCTATATTTGTAAAAAGAAACAGTAGAAAAAAATTTTTTAAACAAAAATAATAGGAGGGAGGAAAGTGGGTAGAGGAACGGGATGAAAGCGAGGCCTACCTGGTTGTAATTTGTAAACAGTTTTGACTTTGGAATTGAGTAAATGATTTATATTAAAAAATAAATAAACCAAAAACAAACAAACAAAAAAGAAGCAGTTCCAAAAATTTAAAACAAATAGAAACAAATGAACCTAACTGAACACAAACACGGTGACATAACCCCACACAAATAATAATAGAGCACAGAATTTGGCTATACATATTTAGTGGAATACAGTCTAAGAACGTTTAGTAGTGACATTGTTACTATTTTTAGATAGTTTTAGTAGTGTTTCTTCCTCTCAAAAACTTGCATGAAATCTAAAGCTTCCCTCCTTCTCTTCAGGTGACAGATTATGTGATGCTGCTTTGTTCTGATAAGCAACTCGACCCCCTCTTCCTTTCAGTAAAGGAACTAGGAAGATTATACACCCAGGCAATCTCCATTTTACGAGTATTACCTGGGCCTGCAGGCAGAGAGCCGAGCGTATTAGCACTGGGCTATGACAAGCACTGCAAGGGAAGAAGAAAAAATAATTTTTTGTTTTGTTTTGTTTTTAGATATCAGAAGCAGGCCTGGCAGTGAGAATGCTTGAAACCCTTTTAAGAAATATAATAATTATAATAATCTTGAGTAATATCTAATAAAACCTTAACATTTACTGAGTGCTAAGCATATGCCATCTAGGTACTATTAGCCTTTAGAGGACAATTAATCATATTCAAGTGCCAGAATTTAAGAAATGGATCAGTTTTTAACCTAGACATCAAACTAGATTGGCATTACACAATAGGAAAGTTATGTGATGTCATTAAAGTGACAAAACTCAGAGCAGAAGCCAGAACTCAGTTAAATAATTCTAGACAAAAATTTCTTCAGTCTCAGACAAGAGCTGAAATAGAAGAGAATCTGCAGTTGACGGATTGCATGGAAGGAAGAATCCTGGATTTGAATCAGAGTATCTTGAAGCAAGATTTTTAGGCCGAGCAACTTAACCCCTCAGGTCAGCACCACATGGTGGATCTAACCAGAGTCTTCAGGCTAACTAGAGTTAACATGAATCTATGTAATACTGTAAAACTGTCAGGGCAATACATAATTTAAGATTTTATTATTAATGATAAGAATTGGGAAAAGGCATGGAAAGGAAATAAGAGGAGGAATGACCCAAAAAGGCAAAGGTGAAGTAAAATAAGTTTTTCACTCTGTCCACTGTCAGCCGAGCCCTCTGAGTAGCTCTTTCTGTGTCTAAGCTCCCTGTTTCCTCTGCGTCAGATTAATTGCTGTACAAAATATTTTAAATTCTTTGGAGAACAATAATGTTATCAAGCTCTCTGTATCCTTCATACATTATCTGGGTTATGCTTTTATTAAAATGTTATTGCATTGGGGTTTATCTAGCATTACATTATGAATATAATGAGATTTTCACCCAGAAAGTCTTTCTTCTTACAAAGAGACGTTCCACATAGAAAACATTCGGTAAGTGTTCTTGGTTAATAAACAGAAAGACCTGATTTCCTACAGAACCCACAGATTCCTGGCATTCATTATAAAAATGGACTGAAGGTGTTGATGGTGATAATCATGATGGTTCTGAAAGGCTGACGCTTCCGCAAGGGGGGGAGAAAAGAGCTCTGAAGGAAGCAGACCGCTTGCAGCGGACGCTGCCAGCAACCCAGCCACATGGATCACCTGGGGCACACTGGCCAGACTTCACTGCCAGTCCTTGCATCTCTTTGTGGGAGGACTTCTCTGGCTGCCAGATTCCAGTTCCCCACCTGTGCAGAGATGCACTGCCCCCAGGACAAGCCCTCAACCAATGACCGTTGGGACTGGGTATATAAATATTCCAGTGCCCCTGTCCCTTGGGAGGAAAACTCAGAAGTGCATGTTTTTCTCAGGCTCTCGGAGTTCCCCAGCAGAATTAAGTTACCCACAGTCATAATTTGCTTGCTCAAGACAGCTTTTGTTTTTTTTTTTCTTTTTTCTTTTTTTTTGCGGTACGCGGGCCTCTCACTGTTGTGGCCTCTCCCGTTGCGGAGCACAGGCTCCGGACGCGCAGGCTCAGCGGCCATAGCTAATGGGCCCAGCCGCTCCGCGGCATGTGGGATCCTCCCGGACCGGGGCACGAACCCGTGTCCCCTGCATCAGCAGGCGGACTCTCAACCACTGCGCCACCAGGGAAGCCCTCAAGACAGCTTTATCAGCTAACTTTCCACCCTTTCTCACTTCCTTATTCCCTTTCCAAGTATTTCTGGTATCACCACCCAAATAAATTACTTGAACCCAAATTCTCTTCTCAGGGTCTGCTTCTGGGAAATCTAAATCGAGATGCTATTCCTCTCACTGAAAATGTCCTTACTCGTGGTTCCTGCTCAGGAACAGCCCATCTGCTTGACACCATAATCCCTCTTCATTATTTCCTTTTAAAAATCACCCAAGAATGGGACTACTTCATTATCATATTAGGTCATATTTAAGTGGTGACCAAGAAGTGACTGGCATCTTACTGTATGATTTATAAATCAGCTCCTCTAGCTAGCCATTCTTACTTACATTCTTCCATTCTCTCCCTATGAAATCATATTTTAAATGAAATTAAGTTACTAGTGAACTTTCTGGTAGTCTGACATAAAAGATAGTCATTATCTTCTGAAATATTTTCAGAAACAATTAAGATGGAAATCTTAGCTCAAAACAATCTTGTGTTGTTTTTCTCTGTAATATAATATCCTCACCACAGGGCACAAGCCTTAGTACACGAGGCCATTCGTGATCTGCCCCATGCAGCTTCAACTCTCATCAGTCTTTTAGAAGCCTTAAGACCCTAGAGATGCTATCACTTTCCCCTACGTAGAGTTGGTCTCTTCAGCAACATGGTCAGAAAAAAAAGGAAGAAAGCACTAAAAAGGAAGGAAAAATTTTTAATGAATAGGAAGACATTTGATTAAATTTCGCTATTACAGAATAAATTGTCTCTCTTGCTTCCCAGTAAATTTCATCTACCATCCATGGTTAGAGCAGGAGTGAGGGAAGAGTAAATAAAGGAACATCATTTAAGAAAACTTGAAATCTGGTGCATTTGCTTTCAATATTAGAAATTCAAGAGAAATAAAAAATAAGGTTAGTTCTTTCAAAATCAGTTAGTATAGCACATAATTGTGCCTTCACGCAATGCACATTAAATCTTCGAATACTTCAGAAACTTTCAAATCTCTTCAAACTGTTTTCATAAGTTTCATGAGTGCCAGTAAGTTACTACTGAGCCACAACAAAACAACCCCAAATGGGAAAAGATAGTTTTCCAAAGAAGATCTATAAGTGACCAAAAGGCACATGAAAAGATGCTCAAGGTGATTAATCATTAGGGAAATGCAAATCAAAACCACAGTGAGGGCTTCCCTGGTGGCGCAGTGGGTGGGAATCCGCCTGCCAATGCAGGGGACACGGGTTCGTAACCCAGTCCGGGAAGATCCCACATGCCGCGGAGCGGCTGAGCCCGTGAGCCATGGCCGCTGAGCCTGCATGTCCGGAGTCTGTGCTCCGCAACGGGAGAGGCCACAACAGTGAGAGGCCCGCGTACCGCAAAAAAAAAAAAAAAAAAAAACCACAGTGAGACACCACCTCACACCAACTAGTATGGCTACTATCCAAAAACAAGAACAAACAAAAAACCAGAAAATAACAAGTGTTGGTGAAGATGTGGAGAAAAGGGAACGCTTGTGCACCAGTTGTGGGAATGTAAAATGGCCACCATAAAAAAAATAGTATGGCAGTTCCTCAAAGAATTAAAAATAGAATTATCATATGATCCAGCAATTCCACTGCTGGATATATAACCAAAAGAATTGAAAGAAGGGTCTCAAAAAGACATTTGTACACACATATTCATGTCAACATTATTCACAAAATCCAAAATGTGGATACAACCCAAGTGCCTGTCAACAGATATGAATGGATAAAAAAATATGGTATACACATACAATGGAATATTATTCAGCCTTAAAAAGGAAGGAAATTCTAACACATGCTACAATATGATGCAATGAACCTTGAAGACATTATGTTTAGTGAAATAAGCCAGTCACAAAAGGACAAATACCTTATGATTCCAGTTATACAGGGGACCGAGAGCAGTCAACCTCGTAAAGACAGAAAGTAGAATGGTAGTTGCCAGGGATGGAGGAAAGAAGGAATGCGGAGTTATTGTTTAGTGAATACAGCGTTGCCGTTCTGTAAGATGATAAGACTTCTGGAGATCGTTGCACAATAATGTGAATGTACTTAATGCCACTGAACTGTATACCCTTCAAAATGGTTAAGATGGGAAATTTCACGTTATGTGCAGTGTACCACAATTTTTCAAAAATAAATTCTAAAAAATGTTAAGTTACTCCTCTGAAAATCTTTATTTGTCAGTAAAGGATGAGAATGCATTTGCCACAGTAAGTTTCCTAAGATTCAAAATAGGAAAATATCAGTGGTTACTATGGTGTTCGTGAGACCACCTCTTTCCCAGGGAACAGCCAGCTATTCATGTTCCTATTTCACAGGTAAGGAAGAAAGCCCAGAGAGGGTTGGGGATTAGCCTAAGTTGTTAAGTGGCTGCAGCGTCACGGTGGGACCCATCGTCCTGATTCTGAACCCAGGGACATCTTCGACTATAGCACGTCATTTCCTTGTGTCCTTATTGAAGACATTGTTTCAAACATGTTTTAAATGCTGACTCCTTTAAAAATATATTATATATATATATATATATATATATATATATATATTTCATTTCCACTGCATAGCTTCCTTTCCAAATGTTCTTGAAACACGTTTTATGGGAAACCAAACACAGCAGCACAATGACAGACGAGTTTATCAGCTAGCTTGTCGGTAGAAGAAGCTGGGCCCTTGGTCCTTAAAAAGCTTGCTCCAGGGGGATGATAAATGTTCACATAATGATTTCTCAGGAAAATCCTCAAATCTAACCAAAAGTTCAGCTCATCCCATGGGGCACTTCTCATTCTATTGCTCCGGAAATGTGCACACAGCCCGTATCACTAAATCACGTATTACCTAAACTCTTCCTCCAGGTTAGGAACTACTGTGCTGAAGAATCCCCCAGGGCCTCCTAGTTCACTGTCCAGTTTTATGGCTTAAAATCACCCTTGACACAGGGTCAGTAAGCGTATTTTTAGAATCTCCAGCACACGATAGCCATTGTCACCAAGAAAACAAAACACAAAAACAAACAAACATTTCTGGTGTCTGAAAATCCTTAGCACAATTCTTCTGCATACTAAAATCACAATATTATGTAAGCACATCTCATCTAAAGAATATATATAATTGTCTTTCTTTATATGATTTTATTTTATCACTTTAAGATGCATATGATTTTCTCAAATAACACTCTGAATTACATAGGGACAGCATTCTTGGTCAAAGTGTACTTGTAAGAAAATGGATGCATACAGAGTTACATCACTGACCTAGGATGACACAACTTAGTACGAAAGGGTAGGACTAGAGTTCTGGTGACGTTTGTCCTTCCTACCCATGCTGGCGAAACTCACCTTCCTGCCTGCTTGCTTAAAAGAATAACTGAGTTATACACACACACACCTATCAATATATTTATACACATATTAGTAATTATATAAACACATATATTAAACATACATAACTATAAATACATACTGCTTTATATTCAATTTAGCATATGTGTGCTTGTATATTCTATTTTCTGTTAGGTATTTTAAATGATTTTAAAATAACAGGATTTCCAATTTCAAATTCTATGGATTGATAAACTGTGATATATCCATATGTAACACAGCCATTAGAAATGATGTTGTGGATATATATGCATATTGACATGAAAATATGTTTGTAATATATTGCTTAGTGAGAAAATCAAGTTATAATTTTATTTTTGGAAAACACAGAAAAATGTTTGGAAACAGATACATTAAAATGTTTACAGTGATCGCACCAAGGTGGTGGGATCCTAATTCATTTAAATAAATAAATGATCTTAATTCATTTATTTTTTTCTGTCTGCCTCCATACCTGTCTGATATTTTAAAGCATTTTCTTAATTATTTAAGGCATTTTAAAAATTATTTAAATTTTCAAGAAGGAAGAAGCTGGATCCTACCAAAAAAAAAAGATGAAGTAATTTAAGAGAGAAAGGTTGTGGAAACACCAGAAAAAGCACTATGCACTGCCTACCAGACGAGAGAAGATAATGCTGCATCCCCCTGACTGGGCATTTCAGTCACTACTGTGAGCTAAGAAGACTATCCTCTGATACAGCCCAACCTAGCCGAAACAATGAATATGGATAGCAAACTCATTAGAAGCCCATAATTCATAAAGCATCTCATTTTGTAGAACTCTCAGAATATATTAGGTGTTCGAAATGCTTTGATTAATTGATTTATATAATTAGTTGATAATTAAGTAATGTAATAGGCAATTTTCTCAAAAAAGGACTGGTGCCTACCCTGTGCCTACTGGTTCCAGGCTCTAGGGACACAGTTTAAACCTGAGAGGTAAAGAATACGCCCTCAGGTGTTTCCATTATAATGGGAAAAGAAAACAAGAATATAATAAGCTCTGATTGCACTATAAATTCCTACAGATTCTTTTTATTTAATCTATTTTTTTAATTATTAATTTTATTTAGTTTTTGGCTGCATTGGGTCTTAGTTGTTGTGCGCCAGCTTTCTCTAGTTGTGGCGAGCGGGGGCCACTCTTCGTTGCGGTGCGCTAGCTTCTCATTGTGGTGGTTTCTCTTGTTGCAGAGCACGTGCTCTAGGCGCGTGGGCTTCAGTAGTTGTGGCTCAAGGGCTTAGTTGCTCCATGGCATGTGGGATCTTCCCGGAGCAGGGTTCAAACCCGTGTCCCCTGTGTTGGCAGGTGAATTCTTAATCACTGCACCACCAGGGAAGTCCCAGATTTTTTTTTCAACCTATGCTAAACTTGCTGAGACACTTTTCCCAAAATCTATGCTGATAGGTGATTAATAATGAAAATTAAGAAAACTTAAATGTCTCTTTCAAAGGGAGAATTAACCCATTTCTTATTTTTCTTATGCTGAAAAAAAAAAGGTGCTCTATATTTACTGAAACTTTTAGAACAGTTGTCTCATGAAAAGAGAAATTCTGGCTTTCAAGTAACATTTTCTGCAGAGGTATATTCAGTTTAATCTAAAAACTGATTAGGTTTTTTCTATAGAGATTCTCATAAAACCGATTCCAAGAAAAATCCCTTCCAAATCTAAGATCCTCCAAAATTCGCATGACCTGCATATACAGCTAAATACTAAAAACATCTGATATAGTCCCGGTTACTTGAATCTGCAGACACGTGGAATCATTCAGATGGTGAGGAGGAAAGACAATCACATTAGGGCAGGCAGGTTGGATTCTCAAAGAACTGAAAAGTCTGCATAATATGTATTAAACTACATAGTAACCCACAAACTTCACCAGTTTACCAAAAGTTTTTTATGAAATAAAGAATTGGTGATTCACCTTTTCTATAAGAGACCCAGGGCTCCCTTGAACCACTGGGCTCCCTTGAACCACTGATGCAATAGCACAAATGGCATCAATAAATGGTTACTTCACTACTAAAGAACATGGCTTTCTAGTAATTTTATCCAAAGAAAGAGTGTACAAAGCTAAAATAGACCAGAAAAGTCAATGACATTGAATCTAAATGGAACTCCACATTTTTAGCCACGAACTTGTCCTTCCTCAATTTTCATATTATTTTCCCAGTCTCCCCAGGCTCCAAAACTTGGAGTCATTCTTATTTTAGCTTCAAATGTTTTGTGTCCTATATCAAGTGCTCAACATACCTCGCCCTTTCATATTGCGTAGTGTGTCCCAGATTTTCAGTTTCCCCTCTACTCTAGGAGTTCATGTCTCAATACTTGCATTCTGTCACCATCTCTTAACTGACCCTCTGAAAACTCCTTTATTCTCCAATACATCCCCTTTATTACTGCTTGGTTAGTATTTTCACATTCCAATTTCATGAGATCAACTTCAGACTCAAGAATCTGCAGTTGCTCCCTACTGCCTACTGGATCAAATCCACATTCCTGCCCTGTGCATTTGAGACCCCATTTACCAGCCCTGGCTCACCTCTAAATGGAGAAGCCGTGCAGCCCAGGAAATAGCCTGGCTTTGGTGTTGGTGGATCTTGTTTTTAATCCCAGCCCTGCCATATACTCTTTATGCAACTTTGAGCAAATTACTTAAATTCCCTGAGCTTCATTAAACTCCCTTGAAAAATGGGAATAATACAATCTATCTTGCCAGGTTATTATGAGAATTCAATATAATACCTAAAACAATGGGTTGGCACAGCTCATATATATTTTCATTCCTTTGTTCACATTAGTCCCCAGACAGGAATGCCCACACACTACCCTCTATCCTTAAAAAAAAAAAAAAAAAAAAAAACCTGCCTTCCAAGGCTGATCTTAAGAGAATCTTCTCCATGAAGACTTTCTATATCCACTGCAACCCACAGGAATAATGTTTTTTGATTGGTGAAAATTATGTTTATCTAGTAAAGAAGCCTGGGCTCTTTGACCAAGGAAATGATGCAGCTTTGGAAAATGATAAGAAAAGAAAAAACACACCTTCCTAGGTAGAAAGGAGAAAGAATCTTCCTGGAATAAAAGTTGCTTGGCAGAACTCTCTCACATTCGACCCAAAATATTTTCCTTACCCCTGGAATTTCCAGAATTCATCTGTATTGCTCAATCTCAGAGCCATATTTTCCACCAACTTTTCTTTGATCATGTCACTCACATAGGTCTTTTCCTCTCCACCAGTCTTATAAGTTCTTAAGAGAGAATTGTAGTCTCTCATTTATTTTTAATTCTACGTTTACAACAGTTAGCCCAAATTATTTTTAAGTCCTCGATAAATACTGGTGGAAGGATATGTATGTAGGTGGGTGGGTAGGTGGATGAACGGATGGATGGATGATAAACTTTTCATGTTGGGCTCACTTAAGAAGAGACTTTTGATATCTGTTATCTGTAACTAATATTAAACTGTGCTTTGTAATTAAAGCCTAAATTGTTCAGGCAATGCCTCCAAGCTGTATACCAGCATAATGCATTTGTTCCCTTGATGTATTTTGATCGCTCACATGTGCTCTTGGATAAAGTAAGAAAATACACCACTAAGATGAGTAAATGCTCCTTGAGTAGAAATATTTAAGAACCTCACTGATTTTAAGTGGGTTGTATAACATAATAATATATATAATATTTACTATATGATTGGTCTTGGGTATAAATAAAATCCACAATATATTTCCCAAGGAACTACGCTAAATTTTAATTAAGAATTCTTAAAAAAGAAAAATAAGAATTTATAGCAAAAGAAGGAAATCTAAAAACTGAAAGATATAAGATAGTTTTAACAAATAAGTAATCACATCTTAAGGACCTATACTGTCACTATTTCGTAGCAACATGCCTGAAGGAAAACAATAATTCAGAACTTTGCTTCTCCTTCTCCAGAGAGAAGATATTGATCCCAAACATCAGTCTCCAGCTGTGCCTGAAATCCAGGCGAAATGCTAGAGTGGAGGGAATTCCCTGGGAAACCTTTCTCTCTTTCAACGTTTCTGCCCCCAGCCTGGTGATCTGGATGAATGAACCCTTGTCTTCAGCCAGAGGCCATGGCTAGAAAGAATCTAATAAAATAAACTCTGATAAGATGTTAGCAAAATGGGAACTGCTGTGTGGGACCTATTTGGGACCGTGGAGCCCTTCTAGCAAATCTCAAATTGGACCTTTTCCTGTATTTTTAAGAATAGACGTGACTATACGTGACTATTTTTAAAAGAGACATAGTTTTGCTGGAAAATTATTTTCCAGCAAAAGCAGTCCTGGGGCATTCTCTGGCACTGAGACAAAGTGGCTGTCTGCAATCCAAGAAGAGAGCCCTCACTAGGAATCAACCATGCTGGCACCCTAACCTTGGGACTTCCAAGCCTTCAGAACTGTGAGGGGGAAAAAAACTGTTATTTAATCCACCCAGTTTACGGTAGATTCTTCTGGCATTCAGATCTTAAAAGGGAGAAGGGGGCTTCCCTGGTGGCGCAGTGGTTGGGAGTCCGCCTGCCGATGCAGGGGGCGCGGGTTCGTGCCCCGGTCCGGGAGGATCCCACGTGCCGCGGAGTGGCTGGGCCCATGAGCCATGGCTGCTGGGCCTGCGCGTCTGGAGCCTGTGCTCCGCAACGGGAGAGGCCACAACAGTGAGAGGCCCGCGTACCGCAAAAAAAAAAAAAAAAAAAAAAAGGGAGAAGGTCTTGAGCTTCTGTAAGACTCACTGGTTATAACTGTCTCTTGCTGGAAAAGATCTTTCACTAGAGAACTGGAAGTATCATCTTCACCTGCTTAATGGGAACAATCCCCAACCCATTTGTTGCCTGAATGTAAAAAACAACAACAAAATAAGATACGTTCACTCTAACAAGAATTTAGCAAATCATACCAAGGATTGTGCTGTGATACGAGGGATCGAAGAAGGAAGACAGTAAGTAGTCCACATAATTTTAAAACAGATTTTTTTTCCCCTCCATATAATTTGAAAGCTCCTTCATTCGACTCTGAGAAAGACAGGGGAGATTGGTTCAAGATGGTGGAATAGAAGGACGTGCTCTCACTCCCTTTGCAGGAACACGAGAATCACAACTAACTGCTGAACAATCATCGACGGGAAGACACTGGAACTCACCAAAAAGATACTCACATCCAAAGACAAAGGAGAAGCCATGATGAGATGGTAGGAGGGGCACAATCACAATGAAGTCAAGTCCCATAACTGCTGGGTGGGTGACTCACAAACCGGAGAACACTTATACCACAGAGGTCCGCCCACTGGGGTGAAGGTTCTGAGCCCCATGTCAGGCTTTCCAATCTGGGGGTCTGGGAACGGGAGGAGGAATTCCTAGAGAATCAGACTTTGAAGGCTAGCGGGATTTGATTGCAGGACTTCGACAGGACTGCGGGAAGCAGAGACTCCATTCTTGGAGGGCACACACAAAGTAGTGTGCTCATCAGGACCAAGGGGAAGGAGCAGTGACCCCAAGGGAGACTGAACCAGACCTGCCTGCTGGTGTTGGAGGGTCTCCTGCAGAGGCAGAGGGTGGATGTGTGTTACTTTGAGGACAAGGACACTGGCAGCAGAAGTTCCAGGAAGTACTCCATGGCATGACCCCTCCCAGACTCTGCCATTAGCCCCACCAAAGAGCCTGGGTAGGCTCCAGTGTTGCGTCGCCTCAGGCCAAACAACCAACAGGGAGGGAACCCAGCCCCACCCATCAGCAGACAAGTGGATTAAAGTTTTACTGAGCTCTGCCCACCAGAGCAATAGCCAGCTCTACCCACCACCAGTCCCTCCCATCAGGAAGCTTGCACAAGCCTCTTAGATAGCCTCATCCACCAGAGGGCAGACAGCAGAAGCAAGAAGAACTACAATCCTGCAGCCTGTGGAACAAAAACCACAAGATGAAAAGGCAGAGGGCTATGTACCAGATGAAGGAATAAGATAAAACCACAGAAAAACAACTAAATGAAGTGGAGATAGGCAACCTTCCAGAAAAATAATTCAGAATAATGATAGTGAAGATGATCCAGGACCTCAGAAAAAAAATGGAGGCAAAGATTGAGAAGTTGCAAGAAATGTTTAACAAAGATCTAGAAGAATTAAAGAACAAACAAACAGAGATGAACAACACAATAACTGAAATGAAAAATACACTAGAAGGAATCAATAGCAGAATAACTGAGGGAGAAGAATGGATACATGACCTGGAAGACACACTGGTGGAATTCACTGCTACGGAACAGAATAAAGAAAAAAGAATGAAAGGAAATGAAGACAGCCTAAGAGACTTCTGGGAAAACATTAAACGCAACAACATTCACATTACAGGGGTCCCAGAAGGAGAAGAGAAAAAGAAAGGGTCTGAGAAAAAATTTGAAGAGATTATAGTTGAAAACTTCTCTAACATTGGAAAGAAAACAGCCATCCAAGTCCAGGAAGCACAGCGAGTGCCATACAGGATAAACCCAAGGAGAAACACGCCGAGACGCCGAGACACATAGTAATCAAATTAGCAAAAATTAAAGAAAAAGAAAAATTATTGAAAGCAGGAAGGGAAAAACGACAAAAAACATACAAGGGAACTCCCATAACAGCTGATTTCTCAGCAGAAACTCTACAAGCCAGAAGGGAGTGGCACGATATACTTAAAGTGATGAAAGGGAAGAACCTACAACCAAGATTACTCTACTTGCAAGGATCTCATTCAGATTCGATGGAGAAATCAAAAGCTTTACAGACAAGCGAAGCTAAGAGAATTCAGCAACACCAAACCAGTTCTACAACAAATGCTAAAGGAACTTCTCTAAGTGGGAAACACAAGAGGAGACAAGGACCTACAAAAACAAACCCAAAACAGTTAAGAAAATGGTCATAGGAACATACGTATCGATAATTACCTTAAATGTGAATGCATTAAATGCTCCAACCAAAAGACACAGGCTTGTTGAATGGATACAAAAACAAGATCTATATATACGCTATCTAAAAGACACCCACTTCAGACCTAGGGACACATTCAGACTGAAAGTGAGTGGATGGAAAAAGATATTCCATGCAAATGGAAATCAAAAGTAAGCTGCAGTAGCAATACTCATATCAGATAAAATAGATTTTAAAATAAAGAATGTTACAGTAGATAAGGAAGGACATTACATAATGATCAAGGGATCAACTGAAGAAGAAGATATCACAATTATAAATATATATGCACCCAACATAGGAGCACTTCAATACATAAGGCAAGTGCTAACAGCTATAAAAGAGGAAATGGACAGTAACACAATAATAGTGGGGGATCTTAACACCTCACTTACACCAATGGACAGATCATCCAAACAGAAAATTAACGAGGAAAACCAAGCTTTAAATGACACAATAGACCAGATACATTTAATTGATACTTACAGGACATTCCATCCAAAAACACCAGATTACACTTTTTTCTCAAATGCACACAGAACATTCTCCAGGATAGATCACAAATCTTGATCACAAGATTGTGATCTATCTTGGGTCACAAATCAAGCCTCAGTAAATTTAAGAAAATAGAAATCATATCAAGCATCTTTTCTGACCACGATGCTGTGAGATCAGAAATCAATTACAGGGAAAAAAAAGTACAAAACACATGGAGGCTAAACAATACGTTACTAAATAACCAAGAGATCACTGAAGAAATCAAAGAGGAAATAAAAAAATACCTGGAGACAAATGACAATGAAAACATGACAATCCAAAACCTATGGGATGCAGCGAAAGCAGTTCTAAGAGGGAAGTTTATAGCTATACAAGCCTACCTCAAGAAACAAGAAAAATCTCAAATAAACAATCTAACCTTACACCAGAAGGAGCTAGAGAAAGAAGAACAAACAAAACCCAAAGTTAGCAGAAGGAAAGAAATCATAAAGATCACAGCAGAAATAAATGAAACAGAAACAAAGAAAACAATAGCAAAGATAAAAGTAAAAGCTGGTTCTTTGAGAAGATAAACAAAACTGATAAACCATTAGTCAGACTCACCAAGAAAAAGAGGGAGAGGACTCAAATCAATAAAATTAGAAATGGAAAAGAAGTTACAACAGACACTGCAGAAATACAAAGCATCCTAAGAGACTACTACAAGCAACTCTATGCCAATAAAATGGACAACCTGGAAGAAATGGACAAATTCTTTTTTTTTTTTTTTGGGGGGGGGTGGGTGGGGTATGTGGGCCTCTCGCTGTTGTGGCATCTCCCATTGCAGAGCACAGGCTCCGGATGCGCAGGCTCAGCAGCCATGGCTCACGGGCCCAGCAGCTCCACGGCGTGTGGGATCTTCCCACACCGGGGCACGAACCCGTGTCCCCTGCATCAGCAGGCAGACTCTCAACCACTGTGCCACCAGGGAAGCCCAAAAATGGACAAATTCTTAGAAAGGTATAACCTTCCAAGACTGAACCAGGAAGAAATAGAAAATACGAACAGACCAATCACAAGTAATGAAATTGAAACTGTGATTAAAAATCTTCCAACAAACAAAAGTCCAGGACCAGATGGCTTCACAGGTGAATTCAATCAAACATTTAGAGAAGAGCTAACACCCATCCTTCTCAAACTCTTCCAAAAACTTGCAGAGGAAGGAATACTCCCAAACTCATTCTATGAGGCCACCATCACCCTGACACCAAGACCAGACAAAGATACTACAAAAAAAGACCCAATATCACTGATGAATATAGATGCAAAAATCCTCAACAAAACGTTAGCAAACAGAATCCAACAACACATTAAAAGGATCATACACCATGATCAAGTGGGATTTATCCCAAGAATGCAAGGATTCTTCAATATATGCAAATCAATCAATGTGATACACCATATTAACAAACTGAAGGAGAAAAACCATATGATCATCTCAATAGATGCAGAAAAAGCTTTTGACAAAATTCAACACCCATTTATGATCAAACTCTCCAGAAAGTGGGCATAGAGGGAACCTACCTCAACATAATAAAGGCCATATACAACAAACCCACAGCAAACATCGTTCTCAATGGTGAAAAACTGAAAGTATTTCCACTAAGATCAGTAACAAGGCAAGGATGTCCACTCTCACCACTCTTATTCAACATAGTTTGGGAAGTCCTAGCCACAGCAATCAGAGAAGAAAAAGAAATAAAAGGAATGCAAATTGGAAAAGAAGAAGTAAAACTGTCACTGTTTGCAGATGACATGATACTATACATAGAGAATCCTAAAGATGCCACCAGAAAACTACTAGAGCTAATCAATGAATTTGGTAAAGTAGCAGGATACAAAATTAATGCACAGAAATCTCTTGCATTCCTATATACTAATGATGAAAAATCTGAAAGAGAAATTAAGGAAACACTCCCATTTACCATTGCAACAAAAAGAATAAAATACCTAGGAATAAACCTACTTAGGGAGCCATAGATCTGTATGCAGAAAACTATAAGATACTGTTGAAAGAAGTTAAAAATGATACCAACAGATGGAGAGATATACCATGTTCTTGGATTGGAAGAATCAATATTGTGAAAATGACTATACTGCCCAAAGCAATTTACAGATTCAATGTAATCTCTATCAAATTACCAATGGAATTTTTTACAGAAAAAAAAAAGATTTTAAAAAAATCTTAAAATTTATATGGAGACACAAAAGACCCTGAATAGCCAAAGCAGTCTTAAGGGAAAGAAACAGAGCCGGAGGAATCAGACTCCCTGACTTCAGACTATACTACAAAGCTACAGTAATCAAGACAATATCGTACTGGCACAAAAACAGAAATGTAGATCAATGGAACAGGATAGAAAGCCCAGCGATAAACCCATGCACCTATGGTCAACTAATCTACGACAAAGTAGGCAATGATATGCAATGGAGAAAAGACAGTCTCTTCAATAAGTGGTGCTGGGGAAACTGGACAGCTACATGTAAAAGAATGAAATTAGAACATACCCTAACACCATACACAAAAATAAACTCAAAATGGATTAGAGGGGCTTCCCTGGTGGCACAGTGGTTGGGAGTCCGCCTGTCAATGCAGGGGACGCGGGTTCGTGCCCCGGTCCTGGAGGATCCCACATGCGGCGGAGAGGCTGGGCCCGTGAGTCATGGCCGCTGAGCCTGCGCGTCCGGAGCCTGTGCTCCGCAAAGGGAGAGGCCACAACAGTGAGAGGCCCGCGTACCGCAAAGAAAAAAAAATGGATTAGAGAACTAAATGTAAGACTGGACACTATAAAACTCTTAGAGGAAAACATAGGAAGAACACTCTGACATAAATCACAGCAAGATCTTTTTTGATCCACCTCCTAGATTAATGGAAATAGAAACAAAAATAAACAAATGGGGCCTAATGAAACTTAAAAGCTTTTGCAAAGCAAAGGAAACTACAAACAAGATGAAAAGACAAACTCAGAATGGGAAAAAATTTTTGCAAATGAATCAATGGATAAAGGATTAATCTCCAAAATATATAAACAGCTCATGCAGCTCAATATTAAAAAAACAAACAATCCAGTCCAAAAATGGGCAGAAGACCTAAATAGACATTTCTGCAAAGAAGACATACAGATGGCCAAGAAGCACATGAAAAGCTACTCATCATCACTAATTATTACAGAAATGCAAATCAAAACTACAATGAGGTATCACCTCACACCAGTTAGAATGGGCATCATCAGAAAATCTACAAACAACAAATGCTGGAGAAGGTGTGGAGAAAACGGAACCCTCTTGCACTGTTTTTGGGAATGTAAATTGATACAGCCACTATCAACAGTAGGGAGGTTCCTAAAAAAACTAAAAATAGAACTACCATATGACCCAGCAATCCCACTACTGGGCACATACCCTGAGAAAACCATAATTCAAAAAGACACATGCACCCCAATGTTCACTGCTGCACTATTTACAATAGCCAGGTCATGGAAGCAACCTAAATGCCCATCGACAGACGAATGGGTAAAGAAGATGTGGTACATATATACAACGGAATATTACTCAGCCAAAAAAGGGAACGAAATTGGGTCATTTGTAGAGACTAGATGAATCTAGAGACTGTCATACAGAGTGAAATAAGTCAGAAAGAGAAAAACAAATATCGTATATTAACACGTATATGTGGAACCTAGAAAAACGGTACAGATGAACCGGTTTGCAGGGCAGAAATAGAGACACAGATGGGGAGAACAAACGTATGGACACCAAGGGGGGAAGTGGAGGGGTGGGGGTGGTAGTGTGATGAACTGCGAGATTGGGATTGACATGTATACACTGATGTGTATAAAATGGATGACTAATAAGAACCTGCTGTATAAAAATAAAGAAAATAAATTTTTTTTAAAAAAGCAGTCCTTATTCACCATCCCATTTCTCAAAATTCCCATGGGTAAGGTAAATGCTGATGATTCCTAAATCTGATTTATTTATGAAATCAACAAATATTACTTGAGTACCTAGGAAGTATCAGACACTACCTAAGGCGCTAAAGATATACTACAGTCTCTCTCTACAGAGATTATTATCAATTATGGAAAACAGCAAGTCTAACAACATGTACGAAAGAGGAAGATAAGTGTAATAAGTATAGGTTGCTATGGGAGAAGAAGAGGCAGCCTAATTTGGGTCAGAGGAAAGGTAAGAACACCTCGAGGATGCGCTATTTAAACTAAAATTTGACTTATGAGGAGGAATAAGCTTGATGGAATTGGGTGGGAGAAAGACTGTACAGCATGAAGGCAAAGAGTTTGCTGAGCTGAAAAACAGCATATGCAAAGGCTTAAAGAGACAGCCAGCATATAGGACATTAATAAGGAATTAAAAGCAGTTGTGTAGTTGAAGCTTGGGTGGAGGTGGGGAAGCTGGGGAAGTAAGACAGGTACAGGTCAGGAGACGCCCAGGAGCCAGGAAATGAATTGGTACTTTATCTAGAGGCAAAGGAAAACAATTGTGTGGATTTCAATCCAGGATTTTAAACAGCCTGGATTTTTAAGGCTGTTCAACTTGAATACGGTTTTGTAAGACATGGCATAAATTCTTGTGTGCTGCATCACATTCTATGCACATAATATGGGGTGTGAAAAATGGTAGATGAGTGTCTGGACTTGACCTTTCTCAAGGAAATCTGCGTAGTACTTTTTAAAGCAGCAAAGAGTGATGGAAGAAGGCAGTACACCATGCGTCAGTTACTAGGTAACAACAATGACAAAACGCTTAGAGAGGTGAGGGTGATGTCTCCTCGGGTTGTGTCAGGGAACAAGAGAGACAAGCAAAGGGATCCCGTGAGCTCACTTGTACTTGCACATAAGAACGGCCCCACGTTTCACTTCTAGAGTTGTTCTCTCCAAACCCCATTGAACGCAGACAATAGGGGAGTTGAACCACATCATTTATCCTGGTCCCCGCATGGGGTCAGGTTGGCATATGACAACAACCGGGGGCTGAAGAGTCAAAGGGGCTAAAGAGGATCTATTGTACCCCCTCCCCTTAGGACTTGGGTCACTTGAAGAATGTACACAAGTTCTATGAGTCTCAGCCTTCCCAACTTTCTAAACGTGTTGACAATTGCTACCTTGGAGGGTATTTTGGAGAAGTTAAAAAGAGTGTGTATGAAAGGTACCTTGACTCTCCCTTGACATATGGTAGGCATTCGATAAGAGGTGGCTCTGGCTGTGATGCTATCAGCTCCATTACCATATGAGAAAGCATAGGGAACAGGGAAGGTAGAAGAAACAGAAGTTTGTTCATAAGACATTGGTGCCTTGGGAGCTACTCCGTTGAATCTGAATTCCTTGAGTGGCAGAAAGTAAATAAATATTCTCAGCCTGAGGGTATGTGTTCGGCAATTATTTCACAGTTGATATTCACACAGATAGCAGGACTATGACCGTTAATTAAGTATTCACTGAGTAGCCTTTTTTCCCCAAAACAAACATATAATTAAGATGTCAGGGTGTGTGCGCGCGTGCGTGCGTGCGTGCGTGCGTGTGTGGAGAGATTATTCCTCTGTAACACAGAGTCATAGAATTAGGAAGTTGAAAGGGTTCTTCTGTTATATACCACAAGTTTAATAGAGTCATTCTGTGGCCAAATGACAGTCAATTTATTCTCCATTCAATGTTGCTAATCTAATTCTATTCGAGTACGTGAGATTCCTAATGCCTAAAATAGGTAATTCATTGCTCTTCTAAGAGAAACTTAAGCCAAATGAACTTATGAAGCCAAATAAGCCAAATCTGTAAGTATGTGTGGTTCCGAGGGGGCTCGATCCTATGAAGACAGGGGCAGTACCAGAACATACGTGCAGAATAATGTGACTGAATGAGAAAATTAATGCCATGCTTATATCTGAGTTTTGTTACTTCCCACAGATGTGTCATGCTCCATCAGCACCCAATCCTTCCAACAGCCTCGGAAAATTCCTAGAGAGCTGTTAAAAGGTAAATCGGTAAGCCCTCTCATTTCATAGAAGATGCAAACTATCACTTGCACAACTAACCAAAAGCAAGAGCCTAAAATATTATAAACGAGAAGGAAAAAGTTATATTAACCATAATTAATTAACCTTCGTTAAGAAGGAAGCTGTATTTGTTCAGGAAAAATCCCTTAGGATAGAAGGTGAGACCCCAGCTCCAGTTTGCCTTAATTTGGGTAAAATTATCCCATGCTAGACAAGATGGTAAACGTATCCAGGAGGGGAGAAGAAAAGAGAGAAAAAGAAGATAGTGGAAGACTGCATACTCTGCAAGGTGCTTCTTTCTTGTGAAGCTCCCAATATTTGATAAAATTGTTAAAACTCGCCAAAAGCTCAAAAATATATATTTTTATAAAACTCAGTGAAGAATTTTGTACCATGTTTTGGGTGAAACCAAATCTGTAAGCTTGGGAACAGGGGACAGGGGAGGGGGAGTACAGAGAAAAGCACAGGGGAGGATGCTTATTCCAGGGCACTGGAATTGGATTTGGGTCCAGTTTAATCAAATCCTTACAGGACAGGTGCCTTGGGTTATGTGGGTACACAACTTTTTGATTAGTGGCCAGTGAATGTAAATTTATCGACTAAAAATTTCACCCACAAACTACACGGGGCACTTATTTTACATTTATAAAGTTATTTGCCCTAAAGCTCTGTTGCTTGAGAGATGGGCATACACAAGTCATTTTAAAATAATGGTATCACGTAAAAAGAATTTTTCTGGCTTGTGGTCAATTTTTAAATGATTTTCCCTTAATGGATTAAAGGACATCCATTGCTGACCTTCACTCTACCACAAAGGGAAACTCAGGCTCTCCTGAGATCAGCAAATGGCTACTCGGTGTTCATGGAGAGAGTTCCTTTGTGAAAGGTCTCTACTCAGTATTCGACAAATATCGTTGTTTTCAGAATGTTTCAAGCCAGGAAAGATCAGTACACATTTTAACAGAAACTTTATTTGCAGCCCTTTCCAACAGAAAACTCGCCTGCAAAGCAGACCACAAAAGTGAAGTGCCTATTACAGGATAAATGAGGCAGGTTTCTTATCAAGTGCTGTCCAAGCATCATTAGTTTAATGCCTTCACTGTACATGCCAAAGAACGACAGATGACAGTCACCGACACAATGCCGGCACACAGGTTAGCGATTCCAAAACCAACCCACCTAATAGAGAAGGTCAGAGGAAAAAAAGATAATAAAGGAGGAGAAAAGAAAATAGCTTCCTGTGCACTGAATCAATTTACACCCCAATAGGTCTTAAAGTTGAGTCCCTTTTTTTTAGTAGAGATCTTAACAATGTCAAGTTCCCATATCAAGTGCTGTCCAAGGAAATCCTGAAATGATTAGCATCGACCATGGAAGAGTAACATTAATAGGCCCTGAAATCCTCCTTCAATAGGATATATATTTGGATGCCCCTCTTCAACCAAAGATTAGTCAAGCAGGATGGTTTTCTCCTCCATCAAGTATAATAGAATAACCTACATACCTACAGAAACAGTTTCTAGAACTTATTTGTTTCTTTGCCCTGTTCCAAGTCCCAGAAATAAAAACGATCTTTCCCATGGGGTTCACCTGCTCCACAATGATCTTTGACCCACCCTTTGTTAAAGCGTCCTGGGACAGGAGGAAGACAGTGGACTCACCATTTGATTGCTGTACCAGTACAGTGATGATCCCTTCAGGACCACCCAGAACTTTTTCCATTTGTTGCCTAGGAAAGTTCCTTTTTCCTTTTTCTTACATAGCCACCCTTGGCAGTCAGCGTGCCCCAGGTCTTTACATGATATCCTCCTCCGACTCATGGTGAAAAAACCTGCAACAATTATGTGAAAAGGTAGGTAACATCGTACCCTGATGTATGTGTTCGCTGTTTACCTCCAGGAAGTTGGATTTTTGTACCAAGATTTACGCAAAGCAAATGCAAAAAGAAAGTAATTTATCGATTTTCTTTTTAACCATTCATTTGGTGCTTAGAAGGTACAAGATATGATCAAGGAAACAGTGAGACTCACATGCAAGTGTTAGTCTAAGAATATTCTTCAATGGAATAAGCTGAAAACATGAAAATCATGAGTCTGGCAGGCACATCACTGCACTAACACAGCTCGTTTCAACAATAATAGCAGTAGTTATGCAAGAGATGCTAAAGGGTTAATGCCCACCTAGAAACACGGCCACTTCCCCGACTCAGTGCCAGTCTTTCTAAGCTCTATTGACATACCACGGGGATTAACCCAAACGAACAGCATGCCGTCATTTCTTACAATCGATCCAAAAGAACCCCAAATTAATCTGCCATCCACCTTCTGATACTAGCATTAAGACAGACAAAAATCAGATCCTAAAGAAGGCATCCAGGAGAAAAGGACTCTCACACACACACAAACGGGATAAAGAAACAAAAGATCTAATTACCTTTAGTTTTCCTTCTCTGCTTCTGACGCAAGGGAACCTGCTGGAAATGCAGGAAGGAAAGAAAAGAGGAAATTTCTGATTGTGTTGTAACATTTGTAACGAGAGAAAGAGGGAGGAGGTGGCAGTATGTACGAGCAGGATGGAAGCTAAAAAAAAAAACTCTCCAAGCAGAGCTAAAGGGGAGCTACTAGCTGAGGCACAAAATGTGCTAATTAGAATCAACAGACATGGAGCTGCACCTGAAAAACATACGTAACAGCATTTATCACTAATGTTTCCTGTTTGCACCCACAGGCATCTTTCCCACTACCGCTTTAGTTATGACAGGACACCGTTCACTCAATATCTTAAAAATAATAAAAATATTTCCCTTTTTATTTTTTGTGAGAGAAGACAAAATTACGTTGTGCTTCTTTTTGTGCCATTTCTAAATAACAGCAATTATTTAAATAAACCTGCAAGATAACCATTGCAATGTCACAATACTACAGGTTCACATCAGATTGTTAAATTCATGGTCCTGCTAATACCATGGGGTTGCATCTAAGCCACATGAAGTAAACATCCCAGAAAAAAGAAGTTCCACAACCTCTTTTGGTGAGATCTAAGTACCTATCAACCCTCCTTATCAGGAAATTCTTATTTACATCTAGATTTAAATTGCATATTGCCTTAAGTATCTCTGAATGTTTCTCGTATGTTTTATGGAAGATAAATTAATTGCCAATTTCTATTTGATACTAGCTCTTCAAATATTCAAATCAGACAAAAGACAATCTGAAATACATGTTTTTCACAATACATTTTAAACAATTCATGTAAAATCATCAGACTATCAGCAAAAATAGAAAACAAAAAAAAAATGCTTTCAACGGCTGTGTGTGTGTGTGCAGAGAGAGAAACATTTTAGATTAAAGAAGTTTCATTTTTTCCTCCACAATATCTAAACCGAATTTAGTCAAGTTTAATTGACTTAATCTTTTCTGGTAACAAGTGGAGAATTTGAAAAACATTCTACATAATTGAAAAGCAGTTCTAAAAATTGGTATGCAATCTTATTACAAGATTTTATAATGTTATTTTCGATGTACCTGGCTAGTATTCTCCATATCTAACTATTGATCTAATAGCTACAATGGTTCTACGATATGTTTGAAGAGGGAATATGACAGAGCGGAAATAAAATGGGATTTTAAAATCCAGAGGCCTGAAATCAACTCACGGTTGTCATACGTAGTAGCTGTGTTACTCGGGGAAAAATCCGTTTATTACTCGAAACCAACTTCCTCATTCGTAAAATCAAGATATTTATAATAATTCCAATCCTGTAGGTCTCAAAAATATTTAACAAGATTGTACCTGAAAATGCACTAAAAACTAAAAATACTTTATGTGACTATGTACTATAATACATGATTATAGATATAAACAAGTACTTCATATCTAATAAACAAAAATTTCCTAGTTTTCAAGATAGGTAGGATTTGTATTTCCTTCAGCAACAATGATGAAGTTAAAGTGCTTAAATTGTATTTCCTGGGAAATCCCATACCGACTTTTTATTTTACAAATGTTAGAAGAAAATTTTATTCCTGAAGAAATTAATCATCCTTGTGAAAAAAGGACATGACAAAGGCAATAATTGCTCTAAATTTTAGTCAAGAGTAGACATGCTAGAGTCATGACACACAACTAAAATTTAGGCATTTTTGACCAAGTTCTAGTCTCAGCTTCATAAGATATCTCCCACACTGACCTGCATCTTGGTCTAAAATTCCCACCATTCCCTCAAATGGTCTCCTGAAGTCTTTTCTATAGGCAATTATCTGAGGTCAGCAAAACCTATTAACAAAATATATTAGCCCAAATATCTTATTTGCATAATGTATACCACTTGGATAGCTAGAACTTAGTTGAGAGCCAGGACGAAAGGTGAAGAAGAGAGTAAGTCAATTTAGATAGTGGGAACACTTTAGAAAATCTGGGCTCCAGGAGACCCCAGGAGGCACTCAAGACAAACTAAGAACCAGGGGAATAGGGAGAAAAGGGAGTTGTAGACAGAGGCATTCCTAGAACGTTCTGGCCCCATGTGAACAAGGTAAATCACATTAGCTCATACAAAAAAAGCAGCTCTGATAAGAAGAGAGAGAGGACGTAGGCGAGGACAGCTGTAGGATCTGTAAAGGGAAGCATCACCCACTCCAAGCCTCCTGACTGGGAGCCAGTGAATCTCCTCCACTCATCGCTTATGGGCTCCCAGTGCAGCAAGGGCTCTCCAGCTCTACCACCCAACCTTATGGCTGGTTCTAGAGAAAGCCCCCTATCAAACTGCAGGCTCGGTCTCAACCTTGCCCCACGCCAGGCCTCCGTCTACGCTAGATTCTTGCACCTGGGCTGGATGAGAAGTGGGGCTCTAAGCAGCACAATACCTCAAGCAATGTGAGCACCCAACACCGAGAGGACTTTATTCAGACTTTTTTAAAGGGGGGCAGGGAGTTTAGTCATTGAGTCAGCCCTCCTCAGACAGTACTTCTCCTAAGGCAAATGATCGTAAAATCTATATAACTGTTCAAACTGTTTCCCCCAACCAGAAGCAGAACTGCATATTATAGAAATGATAAATTAGAGAGGATTTCAGTTTCACTTGAAATATATGAATTTGAAACCTAAACTGGTTTACATGAAAGAATGAAAACAATCTTGAGAACTTCGGTGAGTTTGAGATACATCTAACCCCTCACAACAGGAAATGGAACCCACAAACTAGTCAGTTTCATAAAGGCCTTACATGTGGTTTATTTCACTGGTGAGTGACAAAAAGCCGAGCAAGCAGTGTGTATTTTATGAGACAGTTTTTCCATAGGGAATTATAACAATCATAACAAATACCCGAAGCCTAATAAGATAGTTTCTCACACAATTTTCTTCCCATTGGCATGTTGTAGGTAAAACTGAAGAATTACTCTAAATTCTGAATTTGCCCTAACTTGGTTCTAAAACTTGAGAAAATTTTCTCTTTTAAATAAATATTTCCTTTTTATTGAAAAAGACTATTTTTCTTTTACTTTTTAAGGTGGTTAAAAAAATTCACTTGGTCATTAATCACTCAAAATCACACGTTGTATAAACGTAAAAAGGAACCAGTGTAAAAGATACAAATGGACCTCCTCTGATATTGAATGATGGTGCTCACACCCAAGATCAGGGTAATTATTATATTGACTTCTAATATATATAGTAACTATTAACTCTTACAGGTACAATTTACCCCCCATCATATATTAAAATTCACCATAAAGTGGTTTGTCATTACATCAAACTTCACAAGGGTCCTGGTATTAAGCAAAATTATATAGTGTTATGCTAGTCTTGATTTGTGGCATTTATCCAAGTTCCATGGTGTAAAACTTCACGATTGCCAATTTTAGCGCTACTTTAACGAAGCCACAACAATTCCTAAATATTTTAGATCCAAGCCAGCTCCAGCTGATAAAGCTATTAGGCATGTTTCTCCACAAACACCTTTGCTCCACAAACATCTTTCCTCCTTCCTGGCAAATTAAACTCAACTTTGTAAAGAGAATTTTAAAGCTTTTACATATTAAAATTTTACCTGTAAAAATACATGAAAAACTTGCTTAGTTTTTTTCAGAAGACTAACCACTTTAATATTACTTAATAAGTGAATATGAAAAGAAAATCTCTAATAGTGAAAAATGAAGACAGATAAGAGACTTTATAATAACAATAGACAGTAATTGAAAACAATGATAGCTAAGAAATATATATAAAGCTTATACTCATATAATGTTTGCCATAGGCCAGTCACTGCTCTGAGTCTTTTCATAAATACCTGGATTGAATTCTCACAACATTTATGGCTTAGGTGCTATTATAATGCACGTTTTACAGATGAGGAAATTGAAGCAAACGGAGGTTCAGTATTGTGCCCAAAGTCACAGGAGTAAATGGTGAAATGCAAATATTTGTTTCAAGAGTAAAATTCACAAAGTAGTAGGCTTTAAGGAATTTGCTTTGGTTGTTGATGTTATAACGGAGGAGGACAGAGAAGCAAGGACTAGAGTCTGAGGGGAAGCTGGAAGCAATGGCACTTTCTACACAGAAGAGAAATTCGAGAAATATTATAAAAGACGGACTAGGGGGCTTCCCTGGTGGCACAGTGGTTGAGAGTCCGCCTGCCGATGCAGGGGACACGGGTTCGTGCCCCGGTCCGGGAAGATCCCACATGCCGCGGAGCGGCTGGGCCCGTGAGCCATGGCCGCTGAGCCTGCGCGTCCGGAGCCTGTGCTCCGCAACGGGAGAGGCCACGGCAGTGAGAGGCCCACGTACCGCAAAAAACAAAACAAAACAAAAAAAGAAAGACTAGGGCAAAGGGGAAGAAGAAAGAGAGAGGAGAAAAGGAAGGACGGACAGGGAGCTGAGGGGGAAGAGGAGGAGGATTTTAGAACATGGAAAGTGAGGGAGAGCAATGTGCCAGGGAAAGAGTTTCTAGCTTAAGCAATAGGATAAATGACATCAATATAGAGGACACGGTCATATATACTGAATTATAATATATTCAGTAATAAACATATTGAGTTTGATGTACATAAGAGGCATCTGATGGAAATAGTATACATACTACTTAAGGGTTTAAGGATTTGGAGGAAATCTGGAATAAAGACATAAAATTAGGAATCATCAGTGTACAGAGAGTGGACGTCTTGAGTTTGGATAAGATAACCCAG
Source organism: Grampus griseus (assembly GCF_964374135.1). Taxonomy (NCBI): domain Eukaryota; kingdom Metazoa; phylum Chordata; class Mammalia; order Artiodactyla; family Delphinidae; genus Grampus; species Grampus griseus. Next base: position 76,175,413 of record NC_139007.1, read on the forward strand.
ATGTGTAGAATGTCAAAGGGTTGAAGTCAGAATCCGAAGGAAGACCAGTATGTTTACACAGAAGCAGCAGGAAAGGTCTAGGAGACTGAGCAGAACAGCACAGGACAAAAGGAAACCAGAAGAGGAGCTGCCATGGAAGTGAGGGAGAGATTGAAGGGAAAGATGAGTCCAAACCATTAAATACTACCAGTGTCAAAGAGAAAGAAAAAGTTACTGGAGACCTTGGCAAAACAGTTTCATTGTCGTGTTGGCTGGAAAACAAATTCCAGTAGCTTGGGGAGGAATGGGAATTAAAGAAGTCAACACGGCACTGAAGATTAGTCTCACCAGAACCTTGATTGAAAAGAGGAGACATGATAGTAACAGGAGGGCCTAGGGCCAAAAGAGAGATCGTCACGTGTTTTTTCAAAACCACACTCCTGTGCTTCTAATCTCTCCTGCAGTAAATTCCAGATACACACTTACTCACTGATAGTGGGGAGTGGAAATTGAAAAGCAATTTAACAACATGGTATCAAGAGTCTCAACTCTATCATATTCTAACTCACTGAGCACACAGCTCTTTCTTCCTTCTTTTCTTTCTTACTCTTTGATTTTACTTTTAAGGTAATGAAATCTAAATACGCTCATGTCTCCCTATGTACAACTTCCCTCTCATTCACCCCAGGTTACACTAAGCTGAATGTGATTTTTATCATTCCCATGCGATTTTAGTATTTATAAGCAACACTCACAATACTATAAATAATAGCATTAATGGAAATACTTAATTTTTAGTATTGTGTTTTTGAGATTTTTTTCCATGTTGAGACAAGTAGCTCTAATTCTAATATAGCACTGTAGTGAATGAAAATGACACAATTTATTTATCCATTCACTTAATGACCCACATTTAGTTTACTATCACAACACTGTTGCAATTAACAACTTTGTATAACTGCACTGTGCCCCTGGACACGTGTTCCTCTGGGCTAGAGTATTTATCTGAGAGTGGACTTCATGGTCATAGGATACGTGCATCTTTAATATTGCAGGTATCCCCAAATTGCTTTCAAAGTGTCCTACTTATAATCCCTCCTGCAATATATAAAACTTTTAGTTCTCTACAACCTGGAATATATTTTGGTCTTTTCTTTCAAAATTTCAGCAATCTTTCTACCTGTTTCTTTTTTTTTTTTTAACTATTCCATTATTTTCTGCTCTTAATTTTCTGTCTTAATTTTTAATCTGTTTATCTCCCTGTGCCATACATGTCCTGCATAAATTTGTCAATTTACTAACACTCTTTTAGAAAGTATCCAACGTGGAATGTATGCCATTTACTGAGCTTTCTATTTCAAACATTATGGTTTCTTTTCCAATACCTCAGTTTTTTCAAAGCCCACTTGCATTTTACACTTTTTCATTTGTGCCTGCTTTTCTTTCAAAATTGTGCAAAAGATTCTTTGAGCTTCATACTTAAAATTTTTTGTCATGCTTTAAAATTTTGTTTTTATGTAAAATAAAGCTATACTTGAATTTTGTATTTGAGAGTCTATCTTTCTTAGCATTTCTCAAATCTGTTTTGGACTTTTAAGTTTGCAGAATTGTGAGTGGAAGGGCCTTATGTTCTCTCCCCCTCCCTCTCTCTCTCAGTCTCTCCCTCCCTCTCTGCTCCCCTTTCCCCCATTACGGCCGCACCTCCCTCCTTATCCGTTTGGACGTTGCCTCCACCTGATGTGGAATCGGTCCTACAATCAGGTCCTGACGCCGTCATGGGAACTCCTGCCTATCCAGTTGCTGGTCTGGCTGGTGACTAGGTTTAGCTCCTGATTTTGATATGTGTCCCTACTCCTTCCTTCTTAGGCCCTCAGGTAGCTTGTGGAATTGTATAACCCCAGGCAGTGCTTTTAACAACTGTTTTCTCTTTTCATCTTTAGCCCCTTTCACAAGTGGGGGAGCTGCCGTTTACCACTGTCATTGAGAAGTGAACGTAGGGGCTTCCCTGGTGGCACAGCAGTTAAGAATCCGCCTGCCAGTGCAGGGGACACAGGTTCCAGCCCTGGTCAGGGAAGATCCCACATGCCGCGGAGCAACTAAGCCCGTGCGCCGCAACTACTGAGCCTGCGCTCTAGAGCCTGCAAGCCACAACTACTGAAGCCTACAAGCCACAACTACTGAAGCCCGTGCTCCTAGAGCCCGTGCTCCACAACAAGAGAAGCCACCGCAATAAGAAGCCCGTGCACTGCAGGGAAGAGTAGCCCGTGCTCACCGCAACCAAAGGCCGTGGGCAGCAACCAAGACCCAACACAGCCAAAAATAAATAAAATTTAAAAAAAGAAGTGACCATAGTTCTCTCATATTTAGTGGAGCGTTTTCCCACCTCCCTAACCTGGACCAGGAGGCAAACTGCTTCCTGCCTCCAGATGAGGTAGGTGCCCAGCAGGCCGTAGCTTCAGTCATGTTGCCACTTTTTATTTCTGATCCATAGAGATGATTACTGTGTTTTTGAGCCTAACTGTGCTTTCCCTGTTTTCTATGTTTCTCTTTGTCTGTCATTGCTCTGTATTTACAGTAGAGTGGAGTGTCTACGTGTGAACCTGCAGAACCATTATTGAATGGAAGCCAGTCATTTAATGTATGAGATTCCATCTTGAAATCACAGTTTAAGTGTCAAGCGAGTCCCTTCCCACAGTAGCTTCAATATCCCACCAAGACATCTGTCCAATTCCGTTCCTGGCACCTTAGACTTTTTTCTATCCTAGAGAAATGTCAGACACTTTAACAACTCCATACTTCTGAATGCTTTATTCTCTTCCCCCATTTTTCATCTGCTTAATGCTTACTCATCCTTTCAGATCGAGGTCAAATGCCACCTCCACCATAAAGCCCTTTCTGACTTTAGAAGGCATGAGCTCTTATAAAAATCTTACATTCACCCAGTGTTATTTATCTGTAGTCACTGTAACAATTGATTTATATTATTTCCCAAAGATCTTCACGATAGGTACTATTTTTACCTTCCTTTTCACGAAAGGAACTTCATCTCGGTGTGCTTAAGTAACTTCCCCTCAGATCACACATAGCTAGTAGCAGAGCCAAGACTAGGACCCAGGCCAGTCAGGCTCCTACGCCTATTGTTTAACTCAGTGTTACTACTTCTTCTGTCTTTTATATTCCACAATGCATTGCTGATGCCTCTTAAATGGATATTATAATCTATCTGTTTATATATCTGAGTGGTACATATATGGTAGTAACACAATCCATCAATGGTCCAACCCTCTATCCCGCACAGCTGCTCAATCACTTCCCCTGTTAATGTTGCTTTTTATCAAATCTCTTTTATCAGCTCTGTTGTTGAATGATGACTTTGTTTAGAGTCAATGATTGGCCAAGCATTCAAGATAGAATTGACATTCTTGAACACGTCATGACTTCAAAATCTAGCACCTAGAGGGATGCCTGGCACATAGGAAGCATTCAATAAATATTTACCAAAAGATTAACCGGGTCTTGTATTAAATTTTACTTCCTATAATGCCTTAATAATAGTGCCTGGTACAAGTGGAGATTTAACAAATATCTGGAAAGCCATCTCTACTGTTTGATTACTCAGAGCTGAGAAATACCTCTGCTAACATCAGCAGAGAAAAGCAACATAAAAGTTGCTCCAACATCTTTCTTCCCCCAGAGAGGCACATACACAGAGAAAAGCCCCTGGGATCAGCGGACACGAAGTTTGAACCCACCCCGAGAGATGACCCTTGGTGTTTCCTTGAAGGTAAAATACTATTTCCTCAAGAAACACAGTAGCTCTCCAGCATCCTGTTTTAACCATATCCACCAAATACTAAGAATCAGGAACCCAAGAAGTAGGAAGGCGTGGGGTGGAGGAGAGGCGCTGGGAGGAGGGACACAAGTTTTCCAGTGGTAGCTAACAAGCCCTCACCCAGGCATCTGTTCCCCAGATAGCTGTCATGCACTTCTCCACTCGAAGTCCTACTTGGGACAGAAAATATGCAAAACAGTCTCCTGTGTCCAAGGCAGCATTGGCACAGCCAATTCAACATAGAGTTCTGTTGATGGAGCCTAAAAAAACAAGGTGCCAACATTTCAGCTCTTTCTAGTTGATCAAAAAGGTGGAAAATAGATTCCTCACTTCATCCCTGAATATCACCACATCCCTGAGACACACACCATGAGCACAGGGATGGAGTGGGGGGCAGAGCAGGTTCCCATGGGGGCTGGAATCGTATCTGGGCTGCTCACAGCACACAGTACACATAAAGGCCAGGCAATACACGTTCTGTGAACAACGAATGGAGAGCTCTCTTGTGAAGAAACGCATCGGGGCCCAGTCTGCTGTTAGATCACCACACAGATGACAGTCCACGCAACAGCAGATATAACCCAGTGACCACCGGGCCAGAAGCAAATGTCCATTCACATTCAGTGAGCTTGTCCTTATCAGCAGAAAACTGAGCAATGTAACCATGATTTATACGCAGAGACTTTCATTTCAGGAAAAAGTTTTCACTTGACATTTTTTCCAGGCAATATTTACTGAAGTAAATTTATTTTAAACAATTTTCGAGAAAACACTGTCATAAAGTTTTGATCTAAGATGATTCTGACATTTCTTCCCCACTAGAGCAGTCCCTGAAAGTAATCCCTGAAAGCTTTAGGTAAAAGAATTATGTACGATGGTAAAAGAGGTGATGTGTACATTCCCTCTGAGCCTTGTCATCATTAGATTAAGGCTGTTTTCCTTCTCTAGGCAGAATGTTGTTACTAAAATCTGAGACCAGAGAAGTTTCTTAACCAAGCCTTAAGATTCACATGCTGGTCGTTATTATTTATTTATCTATCTATTTATTTTAATAAGAAACTAATCATAACCATATGACCCAGCAATCCCACTACTGCGCATATACCCTGAGAAAACCATAATTCAAAAAGAGTCATGTACCAAAATGTTCACTGCAGCTCTATTTACAATAGCCAGGACATGGAAGCAACCTAAGTGTCCATCATTGGATGAATGGATAAAGAAGACGTGGCACATATATACAATGGAATATTACTCAGCCATAAAAAGAAATGAAACTGAGCTATTTGTAAGGAGGTGGATGGACCTAGAGTCTGTCATACAGAGTGAAGTAAGTCAGAAAGAGAAAGACAAATACTGTATGCTAACACATATATATGGAATTTAAGGGGAAAAAAATGTCATGAAGAACCTAGGGGTAAGACAGGAATAAAGACACAGACCTACTAGAGAATGGACTTGAGGATATGGGGGGGCGGGAAGGGTGAGCTGTGACAAAGCGAGAGAGTGGCATGGACATATATACACTACCAAACGTAAGGTAGATAGCTAGTGGGAAGCAGCTGCATGGCACAGGGAGATCAGTTCAGTGCTTTGTGACCGCCTGGAGGGGTGGGATAGGGAGGGTGGGAGGGAGGGAGACACAAGAGGGAAGAGATATGGGGACATATGTATATGTATAACTGATTCATTTTATTATAAAGTAGAAACGAACACACCATTGTAAAGCAATTATACTCCAATAAAGATGTAAAAGAAAAAAAGAAACTAATCATAAAAGAAAACTAAGCCATACGGATTTGGTGTATAATGCTTAATCACCACAGTATAATGTACGGAAAGCCTTATAAACATCAAGAATTACACAAATGGATGTTTAGCGATTGCACCAAATTTAATCATTTATGTTAAAAATTTCCCCAAAAGCTACAGGTGACCCGGATCCTACAGGTGATTACCACCACTTACTGCACAACTACTAAGTGCCAAGGACCAGAGATTCGATGGCAAGCAAGTTCTAACACAGCTTCCAGTGAAACCCAGACAAAAGAGAGCTGAACAAGGATAATGAGGTCTGCACACCATTACAGTGCTTACCTAGAACTGGGGAGTCAGGGCAGGCCCTCCAGATAAAGACCTGCGCCTAAGAGGATGTGATACAGAGATGCAGGTACAAGCCAGGAGGCACTGACCACCGACTGCAGGTAGGTTTTGGACGTGGTCACCACATTCCGAGTGGCCAAGCCACATCATGTAAGTTATGTTTGAAAGTATGAAGTTCATCTGAGAGCCAAGCGAAGCCACTGAACAGATAGAAGCAGGGGGGTGGCAAAGTCACATCTGCAGTTAGGAAAATCCACCCTGGCTGTTGTGAGGCGGCGGAGAGTAGTCGGGGGTGGGGTAGTTGAGAGCAGGTGCAGAGAGAGGCAGAGAGCCCAGTGAACAGAAGGAAGGGCAAGCGTTGCATCTGCGAAGACGGAGAGATATTTAGGAGGGAAAACAGACAGAACTTGGTGAGTTAATACTGTTTGATTCTGTGTGACGCTTTAGCTTTGAAAATTCTGCTCTTTCCCTTCAGAGGAGAGAAAACCGGAGGAAAGAAAAGAATACCAGCAGATAACAGCAACTCAGCTTAACAAAAAAAGAGCAATGCTTTTTAACTATGCTATACTATAATATACTATAATGAGATTTCAGATGCTTAGAATCTACTTTCTTGAACAGTTTTATTAGCACCACTTCACCATATCACCCTGCCCCGACCAGGTGGTCGGCTTCTCCTCTTCGTACCCCAGCACCAAGCAGAGAGCTCAGCACACGTAGCTCAATACATGTTAGTTTAGTGGAAATGAGGTGTAATTCGGGATGCGATTAGGCCACATGTGTCACGCCTACAGAAACTACCTAGCATAAAAATAGGTCTCCTGTGCTACATTTTATTTAGAGAACAAATGACAGCAGAAAATTGAACTAATTTTCTGAATGGAAAGATAAAGTAGGGTAACCACTGAAAAGCAGCTGGAAGAAATGCTTAAGAGAGACATTAAGCAGTACTGCCCAGATGCTGATGGCTGTGAGATAAAAATAACAGGTAAATAGACACACAAGGAGAGCTGAGCTGATTGCGTCTAGGAGTGGAGAATGGCTCATGAAATGAGAAAGACCCATAAAGAGCCAGAGTTCCCACCAAGAAGAACAGAATCCACTTGTGCCCAGGACCAAGGGGAAGCAGGTTACCTATTACAGCAGTAATAGCTATAGACTGGGGGCTACAGAACGATATGTTAGTCCTTTGGTAATCACATCTGCCATCTTTGTTCCAAAACCCAAGGCTATACTTTTTTTTATAAGATGTGGAGATTTTAACTTGTTTCAAGTCACAATTAAATCTCCAATTCCCACCTATTACAGTGGTTGACACTTGATAAACTCAGGAGAGGTAATCAGTGAGCATTAAATGAATGTCTCAATGAATGAATGAACGAACTTATTCATTTAACGTCCTTAGGTGGTCTCTTATTATTTAATTTCCATTCTCTTAAACATATAAGATAAACTCCTTCCAGCTGGAAGACTACATTTTTTCTTCAGAAAAAGCAAAGCAGTGTAATAATTAAACCCTCCATTACCTTTCTCAAGGATCCAACAGTCCTAATTCTTTCTTTTCATATCTTTGTTCCACATAACACATACACATGACACATATGCTTATAATCCCATGCATTTTTTTCTTTTTAAAACTTCTCATAAACTTTGGCTTTTCTGAACCTGAGTCTCCCTGACTCTATCTTTACAGATCTGTGACATCCATTTGCTTTTGTCCTTGACCAAACCACAGTGAGGGCTTCCCTGGTGGCACAGTGGTTGGGAATCCGCCTGCCAATGCAGGGGACACAGGTTCGTGCCCCGGTCTGGGAAGATCCCACGTGCCGCGGAGTAGCTGGGCCCATGAGCCATGGCCGCTGAGCCTGCGCGTCCGAAGCCTGTGCTCCGCAACGGGAGAGGCCACAGCAGTGAGAGGCCCGTGTACCGCAAAAAAAAAAAAAAAAAAAAAAAGTAAATAGCTAGGAGTCTTAAACAAATGCTTGGTGATCATAAGAAACCCTCAGACTCTAACAAGAGGATCATTTAATTCCATTGTGACTAACCAAATGGAGGACAATAAATAGCTAGCCAAACTTAAAATCGACATAATTTTTTACTCATTCTTCAAACTGACAATTAATATTTCAAGTCAAGTATTCCAAAGGGTACTTACAAGATCACTGCCATCAGTAGCCATGTATGATGTCAAATTGATAGAAACAAAAACTAGAAGAAAAGAAGGATTTTCAGTTAAATGTGGAATTAAATTGTTCATAAAAGCGTATATCTCTTTGACGGGAAGAAGGGCATTTCTATTTTGATTGATGATTTTCACAATAACAGTGATTCATTACATGGCCTTTTAATCCAGAATAAGCCCACTGTTAAAAACTGAGTTCATAAAATAAGCCAGAATTTCATCTGCAAGTTTGTCAGTATTTTTTTCAAGTCTACAGCAAGATGTATCTATTTTTTATCTACTTAATATTGTATAATACATAAACGTATATCTTTGAAAAGTGAAAATATTTTCATCTTCATGATGAACAACATAATGTAAGATGCAGAAATATTTGATCCATTACTATTATTCTGATTGTGTTAATTTAACAATTTCAAAAATGTAACTAATCCCTCTGCCTCAGAAGTCCCAACTTTAATATAAAGATGAGCTCCTTTTGATGTATTGCACTTTGTAGTGGATTACCTGAAAAACAAGACACTCTGGTTTCAAGAAAAGGAGATGAAAACAAAAAGAAAAAAAAAATCTCATATCTTCAGACTTTGACAAGCGAGAAACTTGGTAAACATCCACAAGCCACTGAAACTCTCTCCAAAGCAAAGAGCTTTTCAGTTCTTCCCAGTGACACCATAAATGCAGATCCAAACCCCATGTGACTTTATTTCTTATACCAATGGTTCCCAAGTTCTGAAAGATGTATACCGCTTTTTTATGTCAAAAATGCCATATTTATATTACATAAATATGAATAAAACATTTATTTGTAAAATGCCAAAGAGAAAAACCACAATAAAAAGACGAATCAATTTAATTACTTAATTTTTAAATTACTTGTTTAAAAAATACACTAAAATATAAATAGAAAATCAAACCACAAGCTGATGAAAATATCTGCAATATACATTTAATACATGAGAATCATAACATAAAGAGTCCTTACTCACCAATAAGAAAATAATAAGCAGACTGGGAGATGAAGATGGTGAAATAGAAGGACGTGGAGCTCACCTCCTCCCACAGATACATCAAAACTATATCACATGTGGAGCAGTTCTCACAGAACACCCACTGAGTGCTGGCTGAAGGGCTCATACAGCCACAGCTGCAAGAAAGACCACCACATGACTGGGTAGGATGAAAGGGGGAGAAAAGGAAGCAGGACGGGACCTGTACCCCTGGAGGGAGCTGTGAAAAGTTCCCTAACCCTGGGAACCGCCTTCACTGGCTGGGAGATCAGCCAGGACAGATAGGAAGCTTCAGGGGCTCAGAGGTGAGTGCAGCAGCCAGCTTGTAGAAGGCAGGACAAACAGAGACCTGCACAGAAGGTCCTGGCCACCTCACTGCATGCCCCAGCCTGAAGCGCATACCTGCTGGAGTGCTCGCTGGTGGCAGCTGGGTTCTGATACTCGGGCTTCAGCAGACAAACCCAGGGAGAAGATTCAGTTAGGCCATGCAGAGACAGCCCCAAGGGCCTCAGGAGTGGTCCAGGTCACAGCTGGCGGTGTGTGAGGGCAAATAGGAGCCCTATTGTCACTGCTAGTGCAAAGGGAGGGGCATGGCCCTGTCACAGCAGCCTCATTCTCAGCCTGCTCGGGTGCAGCCCCAACTCTACAAGCTCTGGGCGCACCCAAACACCTGCAGGTTGCCCACACACAGAAGTGGGGCTGAAATCTGAACTGATTCCTGGTGGGCGCGTGACTTCCACAGATTTACGCCACTGGCAGATTTGTGAGCGCAGCGCCTGAGGGACTTGCAGCCTGATTGCCAGCTTTTCCTCTGCTGAGATGGGGCAGAGGGCAGTTTCAACAGTGCACTTTGTAAGCACGCACAAGGGTGAGAGGCAACATCACAGAGCACACGTCTCAGTGGACGGCTCCTGCGGGGGAATACCCACTGGCTCCTTTCCCAGCGAGAGTGCGCCAGTCCCTTTCCCAGCGAGAGTGCGCCACAGCTTAGAACCAGATCTGAGGGCTTCTATTCCAATAAGTGGGGAGCAGGCCCTGCCCCCGACAGGGCTATGACAACCATGGAGCAAAGAGGAGACCCCTCCAACACCAGTGCAGGCTTTGGCCACCACAACATCAATCACACCCTCTATCAAGGGGATAATGGCCAGCACACACTGAGGAAAGATGTGGCAGGCATCCATACCGAAAACAGCCCTAGCACGAAAAATATTAGCCTCATACAGGACGCTAAAAATATTAGACTCAAATAAAAACAGCCCTTCAAGACCACAATAGATAACTGCTTCTCCTAAATTAATAGAGTCAGAGAAATATAAGTAAAATGAAGGAGAACCATTCCCAATTAAAAGAAGAGAAATCCCCTGAAAGAACAAACAATGAGACAGACCTCTCCAGTTTACTAGACCCCAAGTTCAAAAAGGAAGTAATAAAAATCCTGAAGAAATTCAGAAAGACTATGGATAGAAGTGTGGATCACTGTAATGAGGAAGTAGAAACTATAAAGAGGACAATTAAAATTAGACAACTCAATTGCCAAGATGAAAACTGAGCTAAATGCAACAAATAGCAAACTAAATAATGCAGAAGAGAGAAGAAGTGATCTGGAAGATAGAATAATGGAAATCACTCAATCAGAAGAGCAGACAGAAAGAAAAATGAAAAAAATGAAAGCAACATGAGACCTATGGGATAATATAAAGCGTGCCACAGGAAGATCAGCTCAGTGCTTTGTGACCACCTAGAGGGCTGGGATAGGGAGGGTGGGAGCGAGACGCAGAGGGAGGAGATATGGGGATATAGGTATATGTATAGCTGATTCACTTTGCTATAAAGCAGAAACTAACACACCAATGTAAAGCAATTATACTCCAATAAAGATGTTAAAAAAAAAAAAAAGCATGCCAATCTACACATAACAGGGATCCCAGAGGATAAAAAAGAGAAAAGGGGACCAAAAAAGTATTTGAAGAAATTATGGCTGAAAACTTCCAAAACCTAAAGAAGGAAACATATTCAGGTACAGGAAACACAGAAATGAAATGAACTGTCAGAAAAAAAAAAAAAAAACCTCTTTTAAAATCATGTCAAAAAAAAATAAACCTCTTTTAAAATCATGTCAAAAAAAAATAAAATACCTAGGAATAAACTTGACCAAGGAGGTGAAAGACTTATACACTGAGAACTATAAAACACTGATAAAGGAAACTGAAGATGATTCAAAGAAATGGAAAGATACCCCATGCTCTTGGATTGGAAGAATTAATATTGTTAAAATGACCATATTACCCAAAGCAATCTACAGATTTAATGCAATGCACCCTATCAAATTACCCATGATATTTTTCACAGAACTAGAACAAATAATCCTAAAATTTATATGGAACCACAAAAGACCCAGAATTGCTAAAGCAATCCTGAGGAAAAAGAAGAAAGCTAGAGGCATGACACTCCCAGACTTCAGACAATACTACAAAACTACATAATCAAAATAGCATGGTATTAGCACAAAACAGACATATGGATCAATGAAACAGAATAGCCCAGAAATAAACCCATACACCTATGGTCAATTAATCTTCGACAAAGGAAGCAAGAATATACAATGGAGAAAAGACAGTCTCTTCAGCAAGTGTTGTTGGGAAAGCTGGACAGCTGCATGTAAATCAATGAAGTTAGAACACTCCCTCACAACATACACAAAAATAAACGAAAAATGACTTAAAGACTTAAATATAAGACAGGACACCTTAAAACTCCTAGAAGAGAACATAGGCAGAACATCCTCCATCATAAACTGAGCTTGGTATTAACAGATCCACACTACTACATATAAAACAGATAAGCAACAAGGTCCTACTGTACAGCTTAGGGAACTAGATTCAATACCTTATAATAACCTACAATGGAAAAGAATCTGAAAAACTATATATACATATGTGTAGATACATATATATGTATAACTGTATCACCTTTCTGTACACCAGAAACTAACACAACAGTCTAAATCAAATATACATCAAGAAAAAAAACTAAAAATTAAAAAAATAAAATAGAGAACGAATAAAATAGCAAGTGAAGGAAAATTCAAAACATAAAAATGACTAATGTTTAATCTCATTAGTAATAAAATATGTGCAGAGTAAAACAACAGCCTAATTCCATTTTCATTCTTCAAGATTGGCATACACAAAAGAATTGTCAGAAGCCAAGTTTGCTGGAGGTGTGGTGAAAAGAATAATTTGTTGTTGGGATGTCAAATTATTACAGCCTTCCTGGAGGGCAAGATGATGTTGATGACAGTGGTGACAACGGCTGCTGACATTTGCTGCATCTTTACTATGTGCCATCAACCATGCTTAGTACTACTGAGTTTTCAATAATTCTTAATGAAAAAGTAGGGTAAAATATGTGCGATTTAACTTCATTCAATTTTTATTATAAAAATGTGGGTTTACATACATACAACTCAAACATCAATGCAATGGGAAAAACGTCTGAAGAAATCCACAGCAAAATGTGTATAGTAATTATGAGTTATAATAAGAAGTTATTTTTTATTCCCATACCTATTTATTTTCCTACAATAAGTGTTTATTTATAAAATGAAGATGTTCAGGTAAAATACTATGAATATTTTTTGATTCTGTATACTAACGTATTTTTCGTATCAATCAACTGAGCAAGTACATAATAAGTAAAAGCTAGTTTTAATTCAGCAGCGCTTTTAGGTAAAGAAGCTTGCAGAACTTGTAGAAGTTAAAAGCGAAGCTTGGAATTGGTCTGGACTGAACTTAAATCCCAGCTTAAATACAGCTTTTACTCTGTAATCGTGGGCAAATAACTGATGTTTTGAGACCTCAGGACTCCCATCTGTGAAATGTGGATAAGAATTGTATTTTCTTCTTAGGATCAGATAAGAATTAAATGAGAAAATATCTTTATTTTCTTTATCTATAAAATATCTATAAAATATCTATATCTATAAAATATCTTTATAAGGCCCTTTATAAGGGGCTTAACATAGAATAAATGCTCAATAAATTATTTTATTGTCATAAAACATACTCATTCCCTAAGCAAGCATTTATTAAAGGTCAATTATATATACTCTTTAAATAAGTTGTAAGGGATCACAGTGTAACCTTTCCTGACTCTATGCAGATGGCTAATTGGCCCCTCCCCTATAATAACATAAATTGATTGCATTTATTAAGCAGTTACTATGTGCCTGGCCAATTGATGATTTAATATATCATGCTATACTACTGTTAGAACCACTTTATGAATAATATACTATTATTAGTCCCATGTCTTAGATAAGGCAATTTAGAGGAGGAAGTTAGTAAATAGGTATTTCCAAATTCAAACCCAGACTCCAGAGCCTGCTCTCTTAACCACCACAATATTATCCTGGCTCCCTCAAAGTCTCCCCACTAACTCCTAATGGCCTTGGTATTGTACCATGATGCTCTGGACAGGTCTCCCTGGTTTGACAATGAGAATGTCAAAAAGGCAGAGGCCAAGACCCAGTCTTCTTTATGCCCCATGTTCTAGCCCAGTGAGGCACACAGCTTAGACTGTACCCTCAGGCAACTTTATTTTTTCAGTGGGAACCTAAACCCCTTCACTCAGCCAGCTTTCTAGTAGTAAAACAAGCACAGAATTGACAGGAGATGATGGAAGACAAAGGGAAAAATTCACCTCTAAGTCTTCTCCTAAGAATTGGGATAGGTAGACAATACACTTCTTCAGTCACTGATATTAAGCCTTCCTTGGAACTCGAGGAATACTTCCCTTGTACATATTGTACCTCTTTACCACTTGACTGTCTCTTAAATGCATCCATTCTGTCTCTACCCATTGCTACCACCGTAGCAATTGGACCACTGCAGGAACATCCTAGCTGATGTCCTGGCTTTCCTTCTTGCCCAGAGTCATGCTTTTTCAATGCACATCTAACTATTCATCTCTTTCCTTACACTTCTACAATAGCTGTTGAGTCTTGAGATAAAGACCAAAATTATGAAAGGAAGGCTTTGTACTACCAGCCCTTTGCTTCCTTCTCCAACCTCAACTTGGATCATTTCCATGTCTCTTTCTTTCCATCTCCCTGACTCACTAGATGTTTTAAATTCCTTAAACATGTTTCTACCAATCTCAGAACCTTTGTGCATGCTCTTCAACAGTCACTAGCCAAGATGACTTATACCATCTAATCTTTCAACACTCAGACCAAATATCATTTAGTCAAGAAAGCTTTCCATGATCCTTATTAGAGATCAATCTCCTTTTGTTTGCCCTCATAGTACCTTATCTTTTACTTATAGAAGGTCTCAGACTCGTACAGAATTATTAATTTTGCAATTAGTTCTTTAACATCTGACCTCCCACTATAGTATAACTTGTCTAAGGGCAGGCACTCTGTCTTACCTTTTCTATCTGTTTACTGCTATATCCACAGTCATTGTATACCAGGTGATTAAATAGACATTTGTTGAGCAAATGAATTAAAAATACAAAAAAATGAAAGTACTAAACTATAGATGAGTTTCCATAAAGAAAACCTATGAATTACAAATTTTTTCATTTAGTGAAATAGTACTGTCATGAATATCCCATGAGAAATCTTCCCAATCTGAAGAATATGGAAATAAAACTGTGTTGATTGATGTCAAACCTCCCAAATCAAAGAGCAAGTGGGTAGAAATAATATGCAATCACTGGTGCAAGGAAGCATAGGTGAGGGGACCTAGGAATGAATGTACCTTTGTGGAGGCTATGGGAGTGTTTACTTAATGATTTTGGAGTTTCGGTATTTTGTTCCCTGAGGTAGTTGACATATATAAAACCTAAAATTTCACCAGAATGATTCAATGATAAATAATATGTAGCTCCAAGATTTGATAAAAATATTTATAAAGCACACCATAAAAGTAACTCATGAAAAATAATAATAATGCTGGCAAAAGTGCTTCGGAAGTAATTATTTTTCCATTTTCCCAACCTTTCTGAGAATGTCATTTTGAGCAAGGTGCCCATGAGTGAAAGAGTTAAAGGAAGAAGTAGTAGTTATTTGGTATGTCTTGATAAAGAATTTTTGTATAGTTCCCAGGAATTAAAAACATATAAGAGCCTAACGACAGGGTAACAAATAACATTGTAAGTCAAGTTTCCAGTTCTTTGTTTTCAACAAAATTGAAGAAAAATCTACTTTAAGTCTCTTAATCATTAAAAGTAGTAGTTGTGGGTTTCCCTGGTGGCGCAGTGGTTGAGAGTCCACCTGCCGATGCAAGGGACACGGGTTTGTGCCCTGGTCCAGGAGGATCCCACATGCCGCGGAGCGGCTGGGCTCATGAGCCGTGGCCACTGAGTCTGCGCGTCCAGAGCCTGTGCTCCGCAATGGGAGAGGCCACAACAGTGAGAGGCCTGCGTATCGAAAAAAAAAAAAAAAAGTAGTTGTGATAAATTACCATAATATTTGGCATATCCTTGGAAGGAGTCCAAAAAGTGCTCCATTCCCATCTATTTATTTATGTGAAAAATAGTTTTAAGTGCTCAGCATACATAAAAAACAATAATAGATTAAAATTGGTTCTGAACTCTCATTCTAGAAGTAAATAATATTCATGGGTATGTTACATAATTAGAAGGAAAGCTTCATCTATGTCATTAAACAATGCATTTTCAATAAAAAATATTTACCTCTTGGACTTCCGGGAAGATGGCAGAAGAGTAAGACATGGAGATCACCTTCCTCCCCACAGATACACCAGAAATACATCTATACGTGGAACAACTCCTACAGAACACCTAATGAACGCTGGCAGAAGACCTCAGACCTCCCAAAAGGCAAGAAACCCCCCACGTACCTGGGTAGGGCAAAAGAAAAAAGAATAAACAGAGACAAAAGGATAGGGATGGGACCTGCACCAGTAGGAGGGAGCCGTGAAGAAGGAAAGGTTTCCACACACTAGGAGCCCCTTCGTGGGCGGAGACTGCGTGTGGCGGAGGGGGGAAGCTTCGGAGCCGCGGAGGAGAGCACAGACAGCAACAGAGGTGCGGAGGGCAAAGCGGGGAGATTCCCGCACAGAGGATCAGGGCCGACCCGCACTCACCAGGCCGAGAGGCTTGTCTGCTCACCCGCCGGGGCGGGCGGGGCTGGGAGCTGAGGCTCGGGCTTCGGGTCGGAGCACCGGGAGAGGACTGGGGTTGGCGGCGTGAACACAGCCTGCAGGGGGTCGGTGCACCACGGCTAGCCGGGAGGGAGTCCAGGAAAAAGTCTGGAGCTGCCGAAGAGGCAAGAGACTTTTTCTTCCCTCTTTGTTTCCTGGTGCGCGAGGAGAAGGGATTAAGAGCGCTGCTTAAAGGAGCTCCAGAGACGGGCGCGAGCCGCGGCCAAACGGGCGGACCCCAGAGACGGGCCTAAGATGCTAAGGCTGCTGCTGCCGCCACCAAGAAGCCTGTGTGCGAGCACAGGCCACTGTCCACACCTCCCCTCCCGCGGAGCCTGTGCAGCCCGCCACTGTCAGGGTCCCGGGAACCAGGGCCAACTCCCCCGGAAGAATGCACGGCGCGCCTCAGGCTGGTGCAACGTCACGCTGGCGCAACGTCACGCTGGCCTCTGCCGCCGCAGGCCCGCCCCGCACTCCGTGCCCCTCCCTCCCCGAATCCGCGGCTCCTTTAACCCCGTCCTGTCTGAGCGAAGAACAGACGCCCTCCGGCGACCTACACGCAGAGGCGGGGCCAAATCCAAAGCTGAGCCCCTGGGAGCTGTGAGAACATAGAAGAGAAAGGGAAATCTCTCCCAGCAGCCTCAGAAGCAGCGGATTAAATCTCCACAATCAACTTGATGTCTGTAGAATACATGAATAGACAAGGAATCATCCCAAATTGAGGAGGTGGACTTTGAGAGGAAGATTTATGATTTTTTTCCCCTTTTCCTCTTTTTGTGAGTGTGTATGTGTATGCTTCTGTGTGAGATTTTGTCTGTATAGCTTTGCTTCCACCATTTTTCCTAGGGTTCTACCTGTCCGTTTTTTGGTTTTTTAAATTTTTTTTCTTAATAATTAATTTTTATTTTAATAACTCTATTTTTATTTTATCTTTTTTCTTTCTTTGCTTCTTTCCCTCCTTCCCTCCTTTAGACAACGAATCATCCCCAATTGAGGAGGTGGACTTTGAGAGCAAGATGTATGATTTATTCCCCTTTTCCTCTTTTTGTAAGTGTGTATGTGTATGCTTCTGTGTGAGATTTTGTCTGTATAGCTTTGCTTCCACCATTGGTCCTAGGGTTCTATCCGTCCGGTTTTTTTTTTGTTTTATTTTATTTTATTTTCTCTTAAGTTTTTTTATTTTAATAACTTTATTATATTTTATCTTATTTTATTTTACTTTATCTTCTTTCTTTCTTTATTTCCTTCCTTCCTTCCTTCCTTCTGCCCTCCCTCCCTCCCTCCTTTCTTTCTTTCTACTTCTACTAATTTTTTCTTCTACTTTTTCTCCCTTTTATTCTGAGCCGTGTGGATGAAAGGCTCTTGGTGCTGCAGCCAGGAGTCAGTGCTGTGCCTCTGAGGTGGGAGAGCCAACTTCAGGAAACTGGTCCACAAGAGACCTCCCAGCTCCACATAATAACAAACGGCGAAAATCTTCCAGAGATCTCCATCTCAACACCAGCACCCAGCTTCACTCAACGACCAGCAAGCTACAGTGCTGGACATCCTATGCCAAACAACTAGCAAGACAGGAACACAACCCCACCCATTAGCAGACAGGCTGCCTAAAATCATAATAAGGCCACAGACACCCCAAAACACACCACCAGACGTGGACCTTCCCACCAGAAAGACAAGATCCAGCCTCATCCACCAGAACACAGGCACTAGTCCCCTCCACCAGGAAGCCTACACAACCCACTGAACCAACCTTAGCCACTGGTGACAGACACCAAAAACAATGGGAACTACGAATCTGTAGCCTGCAAAAAGGAGACCCCAAACACAGTAAGATACGCAAAATGAGAAGACAAGGAAACACACAGCAGATGAAGGAGCAAGGTAAAAACCCACCAGACCTAACAAATGAAGACGAAATAGGCAGTCTACCTGAAAAAGAATTCAGAATAATGAGAGTAAAGATGATCCAAAATCTTGGAAATAGAATAGACAAAATGCAAGAAACATTTAACAAGGACCTAGAAGAACTAAAGATGAAACAAACAACAATGAACAACACAATAAATGAAATTAAAAATACTCTAGATGGGATCAATAGCAGAATAACTGAGGCAGAAGAACGGATAAGTGACCTGGAAGATAAAATAGTGGAAATAACTACTGCAGAGCAGAATAAAGAAAAAAGAATGAAAAGAACTGAAGACAGTCTCAGAGACCTCTAGGACAACATTAAACGCACCAACATTCGAATTATAGGGGTTCCAGAAGAAGAGAAAAAGAAAGGGACTGAGAAAATATTTGAAGAGATTATAGTTGAAAACTTCCCTAATATGGGAAAGGAAATAGTTAATCAAGTCCAGGAAGCACAGAGAGTCCCATACAGGATAAATCCAAGGAGAAATATGCCAAGACACATATTAATCAAACTCTCAAAAATTAAATACAAAGAAAACATATTAAAAGCAGCAAGGGAAAAGCAACAAATAACACACAAGGGAATCCCCATAAGGTTAACAGCTGATCTTTCAGCAGAAACTCTGCAAGCCAGAAGGGACTGGCAGGACATATTTAAAGTGATGAAGGAAAAAAACCTGCAACCAAGATTACTCTACCCAGCAAGGATCTTATTCAGATTTGGTGGAGAAATTAAAACCTTTACAGACAAGCAAAAGCTGAGAGAGTTCAGCACCACCAAACCAGCTTTACAACAACTGCTAAAGGAACTTCTCTAGGCAAGAAACACAAGAGGAGGAAAAGACCTACAATAACGAACCCAAAACAATTAAGAAAATGGGAATAGGAACATATATATTGATAATTACCTTAAATGTAAATGGACTAAATGCTCCCACCAAAAGACACAGATTGGCTGAATGGGTACAAAGACAAGACCCGTATATTTTCTGTCTACAAGAGACGCACTTCAGACCTAGAGACACATACAGACTGAAAGTAAGGGGATGGAAAAAGATATTTCATGCAAAAGAAAGCTGAAGTAGCAATTCTCATATCAGAAAAAATAGACTTTAAAATAAAGACTATTAGAAGAGACAAACTGATTCACTTTGTTATAAAGCAGAAACTAACACACCATTGTAAAGCAATTATACCCCAATAAAGATGTTAAAAAAAAAGAAAGAAGAAGAAGAGACAAAGAAGGACACTACATAATGATCAAGGGATCGATCAAAGAAGAAGCTATAACAATTGTAAATATGCACCCAACATAGGAGCACCTCAATACATAAGGCAAATACTAACAGCCATAAAAGGGGAAATCGACAGTAACACATTCGTAGTAAGGGACTTTAACACCCCACTTTCACCAATGGACAGATCATCCAATATGAAAATAAATAAGGAAACACAGGCTTTAAATGATACATTAAACAAGATGGACTTAATTGATATTTATAGGACATTCCATCCAAAAACAACAGAATACACATTTTTCTCAAGTGCTCATGGAAACTTCTCCAGGATAGATCATATCCTGGGTCACAAATCAAGCCTTGGTAAATTTAAGAAAATTGAAATTGTATCTTTTCTGACCACAACGCTATGAGACTAGATATCAATTACAGGAAGAGATCTGTAAAAAATACAAACACATGGAGGCTAAACAATACACTACTTAATAACGAAGTGATCACTGACGAATTCAAAGAGGAAATAAAAAAATACCTAGAAACAAATGACAATGGAGACACGACGACCCAAAATCTATGGGATGCAGCAAAAGCAGTTCTAAGAGGGAAGTTTATAGCAATACAACCCTACCTTAAGAAACAGGAAACATCTCGAATAAACAAACTAACGTTGCACCTAAAGCAATTAGAGAAAGAAGAACAAAAATACCCCAAAGGTAGCAGAAGGAAAGAAATCATAAAGATCAGATCAGAAATAAAGGAAAAAGAAATGAAGGAAACGATAGCAAAGATCAATAAAACTAAAAGCTGCTTCTTTGAGAAGATAAACAAAATTGATAAACCATTAGCCAGACTCATCAAGAAAAAAAGGGAGAAGACTCAAATCAATAGAATTAGAAATAAAAAAGGAGACGTAACAACTGACACTGCAGAAATACAAAAGATCATGAGAGATTACTACAAGCAACTCTATGCCAATAAAATGGACAACCTGGAAGAAATGGACAAATTCTTAGAAATGCACAACCTGCCAAACCTAAATCAGGAAGAAATAGAAAATATGAGCAGACCAATCACAAGCACTGAAATTGAAACTGTGATTTAAAATATTCCAACAAACAAAAGCCCAGGACCAGATGGCTTCACAGGCGAATTCTATCAAACATTTAGAGAAGAGCTATCACCTATCCTTCTCAAACTCTTCCAAAATATAGGAGAGGGAGGAACACTCCCAAACTCATTCTACGAGGCCACCATCACCCTGATACCAAAACCAGACAAGGATGTCACAAAGAAAGAAAACTATATGGGCTTCCTTGGTGGCACAGTGGTTGAGAGTCCGCCTGCCGATGCAGGGGACGCGGGTTTGTGCCCCCGCCTGGGAAGATCCCACATGCCGTGGAGTGGCTGGGCCTGTGAGCCATGGCCGCTGAGCCTGTGCATCCGGAGCCTGTGCTCCGCAACGGGAGAGGCCACAACGGTGAGAGGCCCGCATACCGCAAAAAAAAAAAAAAAAAAGAAAAGAAAAAAGAAAACTATAGGCCAATATCACTGACGAACATAGATGCAAAAATCCTCAACAAAATACTAGCAAACAGAATCCAACAGCATATTAAATGGATCATACATCATGATCAAGTGGGGTTTATTCCAGGAATGCAAGGATTCTTCAATATATGCAAATCAATCAACGTGATACACCGTATTAACAAATTGAAGGAGAAAAACCATATGATCATCTCAATAGATGCAGAGAAAGCTTTTGACAAAATTCAACACCCATTTCTGATAAAAACCTTGCAGAAAGTAGGCATAGAGGGAACTTTCCTCAACATAATAAAGGCCATATATGACAAACCCACAGCCAACATCGTCCTCAATGGTGAAAAACTGAAAGCATTTCCACTAAGATCAGGAACAAGAAAAGGTTGCCCACTCTCACCACTCTTATTCAACATAGTTTTGGAAGTTTTAGCCACAGAAATCAGAGAAGAAAAGGAAATAAAAGGAATCCAAATTGGAAAAGAAGAAGTAAAGCTGTCATTGTTTGCAGATGACATGATACTATACATAGAGAATCCTAAAGATGCTACCAGAAAACTACTAGAGCTAATCAATGAATTTGGTAAAGTAGCAGGATACAAAATTAATGCACAGAAATCTCTGGCATTCCTATACACTAATGATGACAAATCTGAAAGTGAAATCAAGAAAACACTCCCATTTACCACTGCAACAAAAAGAATAAAATATCTAGGAATAAACCTACCTAAGGAGAGAAAAGACCTGTATGCAGAAAATTATAAGACACTGATGAAAGAAATTAAAGATGATACAAATAGATGGAGAGATATACCATGTTCTTGGATTGGAAGAATCAACATTGTGAAAATGACTCTACTACCCAAAGCAATCTACAGATTCAATGTAATCCCTATCAAACTACCACTGGCAATTTTTACAGAACTAGAACCAAAAAAATCACAATTTGTATGGAAACACAAAAGACCCCGAATAGCCAAAGCAATCTTGAGAACAAAAAACGGAGCTGGAGGAATCAGGCTCCCTGACTTCAGACTATACTACAAAACTACAGTAATCAAGACAGTATGGTACTGGCACTAAAACAGAAAGATAGATCAATGGAACAGTATAGAAAGCCCAGAGATAAACCCACACACATATGGTCACCTTATCTTTGATAAAGGAGGCAGGAATGTACAGTGGAGAAAGGACAGCCTCTTCAATAAGTGGTGCTGGGAAAACTGGACAGCTACATGTAAAAGTATGAGATTAGATCACTCCCTAACACCATACACAAAAAAAAGCTCAAAATGGATTAAAGACCTAAATGTAGGGCCAGACACTATCAAACTCTTAGAGGAAAACATAGGCAGAACTCTCTATGACATAAATCACAGCAAGATCCTTTTTGACCCACCTCCTAGGGAAATGAAAATAAAAACAAAAATAAACAAATGGGACCTAATGAAACTTCAAAGCTTTTGCAAAGCAAAGGAAACCATAAACAAAACCAAAAGACAACCCTCAGAATGGGAGAAAATATTTGCAAATGAAGTAACTGACAAAGGATTAATCTCCAAAATTTATAAGCAGCTCATGCAGCTCAATAACAAAAAAACAAACAGCCCAATCCAAAAATGGGCAGAAGACCTAAATAGACATTTCTCCAAAGAAGATATACGGACTGCCAACAAACACATGAAATAATGCTCAACATCATTAATCATTAGAGAAGTGAAAATCAAAACTACAATGAGATATCATCTCACACCGGTCAGAATGGCCATCATCAAAAAATCTAGAAACAATAAATGCTGGAGAGGGTGTGGAGAAAAGGGAACCCTCTTGCACTGTTGGTGGGAATGTAAATTGATACAGCCACTGTGGTGAACAGTATGGAGGTTCCTTAAAAAACTACAAATAGAGCTACCATATGACCCAGCAATCCCACTACTGGGCATATACCCTGAGAAAACCATAATTCAAAAAGAGTCATGTACCAAAATGTTCATTGCAGCTCTATTTACAATACCCAGGACATGGAAGCAACCTAAGTGTCCATCATTGGATGAATGGATAAAGAAGACGTGGCACATATATACAATGGAATATTACTCAGCCATAAAAAGAAACGAAATTGAGCTATTTGTAAGGAGGTGGATAGACCTAGAGTCTGTCATACAGAGTGAAGTAAGTCAGAAACAGAAAGACAAATACTGTATGCTAACACATATATATGGAATTTAAGAAAAAAAATGTCATGAAGAACCTAGGGGTAAGACAGGAATAAAGACACAGACCTACTAGAGAATGGACTTGAGGATATGGGGAGGGGGAAGGGTAAGCTGTGACAAAGCGAGAGAGAGGGATGGACATATATACACTACCAAACGTAAGGTAGATAGCTAGTGGTAAGCAGCCGCATAGCACAGGGAGATCAGCTCAGTGCTTTGTGACCACTTAGAGGGGTGGGATAGGGAGGGTCGGAGGGAGGGAGATTGAAGAGGGAAGAGATATGGGGACATATGTATATGTATAACTGGTTCACTTTGTTATAAAGCAGAAACTAACACACCATTGTAAAGCAATTATACTCCAATAAAGATGTTAAAAAAAAATTTACCTCTTGTAGTTATCATTATGCATCAAAATGTGTAACATTCATATTGTTTGTTATGTACCAATAAGAATTATAATAATAACTCATTCCAAATGAAATCATTTATGGCTTAAAGAATTATGTCACCTCAAATTTTTTAAATTAATTTAATTTTAAATATATATATAGTTGAAATGTATTACATAATTATCAATAAATTATTAATAATAATTTTATTAATTATTATTGATTATCAATAAATTTTCAAGCATAAAAATATTATATAATTGAACAAAAATCTATGGAGTACTGGAATGAGAAAATGAGCTCCAGGGGAAAAAATAAAAAAGAGCTATGTAGGGCTCCCCTGTTGGCGCAGTGGTTGAGAGTCCGCCTGCCGATGCAGGGGACACGGGTTCGTGCCCCGGTCCGGGAAGATCCCACATGCCGTGGAGCGGCTGGGCCCGTGAGCCATGGCTGCTGAGCCTGCACGTCTGGAGCGTGTGCTCTGCAACGGGAGAGGCCACAACAGGGAGAGGCCCACATACCACAAAAAAAAAAAGAGCTATGTAAAACTTCAAAGATTACTTTAAAAAAATAGCAAGACATGTCAGATTTCGGTTTATATTGCCTAAGTTATATTTAAAGAGAAATTTTACCTTTTTCACTATGAAGATTTATAATATGCCAGAAATTACATCTTTCACATCTATTTAAACATACGATAAAAACTCTGAGTGACGATTTAAACTGTGAAGGAGCACATAGGGTTTCCATATTATTTTATGGGTACACAACCAAAAAAAGAAAAAAAAAGCTTTAAAACTACTGCATACACATGGATTATGGTCAAACAGATTTCACTCTGCCACTTGCTAAATGTGGAAACTTAGGAAAATCACTTAACTTCTATAAATGGTAAGAGCTTCATCTCTTAAACAGAAATGATAATAACCAGCTGATAGGGTTTTTGTGAGAATTAAGTGAAATCTCATATGGGAAACACGTGGATGCTCAAAAAGAGGTAGCAATTACATAGAATGGGAGCAATTACCTAGAAACAGCTTTGTTATAGAAAACTATTCTTCCTAATGGACTTAGCACACAACTGAAGGGTCTGAGCCAGGGTGACAGCAGTTTTCATCAAATAAAATAGCATTCACATTTGGAGGTGGATTAAACTCCCTAACCTACTCTCCTCTAGACATTTTTGGTACCATATTTCAGAGTTTAAGGGAATAGTTTTCTCAGTCATATTTGAGACAGTTACCTTCTTTAAAGAACAATCCTTAACACACCACAACATGAGACTTAGCCAAAACACTGTGGTTATTAATACTTTTTAAGTTAGTGCAATGACATAAAATGTATTTCTGATAAGCTCTGTAACTGCAAAGTAGAAACACATTTCATTACCAAATGCATAATAAAGCTAATTTCAAAGAAGAGATTTTTTCCTTAATATATACTGGTTGTTATGGACTGAATGTTTGTGGCCCTGAAAAATTTGTATGTTGAAATCTAATTCCCAGTGTGGTAGTATTTGGAGGTGGGGCCTTGGGGAGGTAAATAGGTCATAATGGCAGGGGCCCTCATAAATGAGATTAGTGCCCTTTTAAGAAGGGGTCAGAGAGCCAGCTCACTCTTTCCACCATGTGAAGATACAAGAAGAAGGGTTAGCACTCTGCAACCCAGAAAAGGGCTCGTACCAGAACCTGACCGTGCTGGCACCATAATGCCAGTTCCAGACTCCAGAACTGTGAGAAATGAATTTCTGTTGTTGATAAGCCACCTAGTTTACAGTATTTTGTTACAGAAGCCCAAACTGACTAAGACACTGGTGAAGAATCGGTCCCTCTCATTTTACACAAACAAAAGTTCATTCTAGCAACTTATTTTAGAAACTGTTTGGTAAATCAGTTAAGTCAGAAATATGGATTCTGGTCCTGTATCATTTTAAAACCAGAAAATAAACCAAGAATATCAATATGCAACAAAGGCACTATTGATAAAGCAGACAGTAGATAGTATAACTGGTATTTTTTTAAAAATCTTTAAAAAAAAACCTCACTAAAGGCAGTTATAGGTTCAACTGATCCAAAAGTAACTGTCTTGATTATCCCTCAGTGAACATTATAATCTTTGGGATGATGCAGCAAAACAAGTACCATGCCTACTGTTTTAAAGATTTTTTTAAAAGAATACAATTTATTGTGATTTTGAGATAATTTTCCAATTAAAAGAAACTATGAGCCAGGTTTATTCTCTTTTTTCATAGAGCCTTAAGTGAAAACAACAAAACTGAATAAAAATTTAAAACACCAACAGATTAATTCACATGTTTATCCTTTAACATTACAGTGCTAGCATTTGACAAGACATTCTCAGAACAGTGAATGGATTTATGGACAATCCATGAGGCAAACAATGTGCATTATCCTTAATCCAAAAACTAGAGCTCTTTGGAGCCAGAAGATGCAGGTCACCCTAGAGGCAGAAGTCTCAATCATCGAAAAGCATGGAAAACATGTAACAACAAAGTGTACACTTAACTAACAATGAGAACTGTCTGTAAGCATCTTCTGTTAAGTGATTGTCCATCGTAGTGATGCCACGGGAAGCAGGAGAGAAAATTCATCTTTGCTCAGATATAAAAGCAAAGGACATGAAACAATCCATTAGCTTTGCTACTTAGCAGGAAATCTCTTGTTAAGGCAGAGCAGGAGAGAAGGGAGCCAAATGCAAGATGACCTTCCTGTGAGTACACCTGCAGGGATGTATGGGGTGGGCTGGCCTGGGGTTGTTACTTTGTCCAGGAAATTTACGAAATGGAAATATTTATCCAAATTATTTCAAGCTTTTTCCTTTTTAATTTTAGCTCTATTGTCTTCTGTTCCAATCCATCTCCTACACGCTTTAAAAGTCTCATTCTTCCTCTGTCATTTATTTTCTCTTTTTTATCTTTAACTTTTCCACTCATTTCACTGCATTTCTTTTCTGCAGTCTCTCAACTTTGAGGATAATCTGACAGATGGTTTTAAGAGCTGCGACTTTTTTAAAACAGAAACTATAATAAAATTATTTTATTTTCAACACTACTGCAATGCCGTGATCCATCACCTGAGGAGATTGGCAGGCTTCTTCCTTACTCTCCTGCATTCCCACGTAAGCTGTCAGCCCTGACAATCAAGGTTTAGACATAAAAATCCACAAATCTAAGGGGGGAAAAAAAAACCCTTCTTTCAGCCAACAATGTCATTCTCTATTCCCAAAGGATCATTTTACCAAAGTAACAAGCAGGTGGCAAACTGTAAGCGATCACCAACAATCTGCCTCTTCTACGTCCTGGAAGAACCTGCACCAAACCGAAAGGGCTGCTGGACCTGCCCCTTAGGGAGGCACGAAGCTCCCTCGCATCTCTTGCGGCAGGCGTATATGCCCGAGTGCAGCCTCCAGAACCCGAAAGAGTCACAGATTATGGTCTGTGTCCCAGCATGCCCTTAGGGCTCTGGCAAGGGGGCAGGGCCCTACCAATCCACCTCCGGGCAGTAGCCAGGAGCCGCCCATGTGCGCCCTGTGCCCATTGCTCCCAACCGAGGCGCTTTCCCTTCACCAGCTAGTGAGGTCGACCAGATGCCCAGAGACCACCAGAACTCATCTTTGTAGGGTTGATTCTGTTTCCGCAATTGTCTTAAATTCCACAGCACCACCCAGTAAGTGATTGATCCCACCAGCCCTCCAGAATCGGGCTAGCACACTGACTTTTGGCTCTTCAAATTATTTATAGAAGTAGGGGCCCTGCAAAATATGTTTTCACACCTCCCAACACACACACACACACACACACACACACACACATGCCATAGTAGCAGCTTCATGCACCAATGCAGATAAAACCTGCAAGGCACCTGCCTCCTAGACCAGTGACAGATCCAAGGCACTTCTAGGAGCCAGGCATTCTAAGATCCAAACTAGCTGTGTGCTTAGGTTGGATTTAAAAGATTGGTGATGGAAACCCAAGGAACCTCTTCACCGATTTGTACTAGCCTCAGGATGCTCCATCAAGTAGGGACGGGGCCACCAGGCCTGTGACAAGACCACAGGCAGCACTAGTAGCCCACAGGCAAAGCATCAGTTATTAGGGCAACAACAGTCTGTCGCATAAGCACACCCTGGTCGTCTACAATGGCAGCCCCTGAGTAACAACACCTGATTCATAAATTCACTTCACTCCAGCCTGTGTGGGGTGAGAGCAGATACAATGCACTAAGATGGGCCAGACAAGAATGGCAAATGATCACCCTCACCTTTCGGCCATTTGCAGCCCTAAATTTCTCCACATGAGTTATATTCATATTTTTGCTTTCTGGGAGAGAGTATATGTTTCTGCCTGTGAACTCCAGACTGTGTTCACACTGCTCCGAGGCAGCCCTTCACTTTAACTCAGCTTTGCCAAACAACCCTCCATTGAATCCTCTTTTCACTAAAAGGAATAGGTGTACCCCATGCAGCAGTGGCCTCTGCTACAGGACCATTGCAGGCTAGAAGGAAGCCAGAAAAGGAAGAACTATTACAAAGCTGCCTGTTGTTTGCACGCATTGCTCTGCAGTTGGAGCAAAACTTCCCCTTTTGTCTGGCTAGCTCTTTCTTGGGAAATATCACTTTGATGGGCCTTATGATTTTGCAAAATGAGTGCCCAAGGCCCTGTCCGACAGGAGAAGTAGTGACCGTGATTAACTAACCTGCTGTGCATCATAAGAGGAAAGGCTGCCTTTACCAAGAAGAGGGAGACTTCTCCTGGAAGCCCTTACAATGATACTCGTCAGAATTATAGCAAATTATTTGCAGTCTTCACATCAACTCTGTAATTTTTTTCTTTTTTTTTTTGGCCACACCGTGAGGCACGTGGAATCTTAGTTTCCCAACCAGGGAGCGAAACCTCACCCCCTGCATTGGCAGCGTGGAGTCTTAACCACTGGACTGCCAGGGAAGTCCCAACTCTGTAAAGTAATATTACCTATACTTTTACAAGTAAAGAAACTGACATACAGAGCAGATAGACTAACTACTCTACACAGCTAGCAAGTCATAAAGTCAGAATTCAAGCCTTCAGACCCCAAGCTCAGGGTCCTTTGGACATTAACAGTGTTGCCTCTTATAATAATGTTGCCTTTTCAACTTCTCCTTAGAAGCATGCGTAATTTTTCTGCAAACAGTAAGCCTCATCACATTCTTAGAGAATGAATTGAGTCCCAGAATTCTCGTAGACACTACAGGCCAGGCATACAGTAGGCACCTAATAAATATCTGTTGATTTATATTGACCCTGCCTGTATTTTAGGACAAGTTAGAGAAGGTAAACAATTTACCAAATTTGAACAATTCAAAGAAGCCTAATGTGACTCACCACAGTTGACATCTTTTACTCAAAGGGCTACATACGGGACCACAGATCAGCTGCCACTGGGCGATTTTGAAGGATCTGATCCACAAGGAATATAGTTTCTGGAAAGAGAGACATTGGAGAGCCAAAGGCAGCTTGTTTTGGAATTGAGCACCCTTGCCAAGGCTTCATTTATAAATAATGGAGGGCTAACTTCCTGGTTGCAATCCTAAATGGGCAGGCTACCTGTATCAACAACCCTGATGCAAGTACCTGAATTCTGTGTCTGCTGACAATTCCTGGTTAATGTCTCCAAAATTTTTTTAAAGCAAGAATGAGAGCTCTAGCCAAGATGCCTCTATTTATTAAAGAAGACCTGTTAAATTAAAGCCATTCTTAAATACCCCAAAACTGAGACATTTGTTGACACGGTCCACGCAAACTATTGCCTGCGGAAATAGATTAGCTTTCTCTGGAATCATAACATGTATGCAAAGAGACACCTAGTGGACAAACATGTAAGTACACTGTTTAGCTTGAGACCAAAGACTGAAAGATCATTTTGAAAGATCATTCTCACTCCTGCTTTTGATTTCAATAGAGCATTTTTAAAAACTACTAGAATCATAAAGCTGGAAATCTAAGCTTTAAAAAAGACTATTTTGTGTTTATTTCTAAAGGAAATTTTTGCTCTTTACTGATTTTTAATTAGATTATCATACTGCATAAAGTCTTGAGAAGTAACACAAAAATTAGAGTAGAATGTTATTGGCCAGCCACTTGAGTTCACCTTTCTCTGAACTCGCGTGTGCTTATTTTTTTTGTTTCCATCTCTTTACAGACTTCGTGTATGAGATTTTCCATTTGTCTTTGGGTTGTTTTATTCTGGCTTTTAATTAAGTAAAGCCAAAGACGTTTTTTCCAGCCAGCTTCCTGTGGTCCGCCCAGCTTCCTGTGACCTGCCTGCTCTCTTCATTTTGCACTCTCTCACCCACACCTCACCTACACACTGTTTTATACCCATCTTCTCACACTCAGCTTACATCTGCACCTGCCACCCTCCCACTGCCCTAGATGACTTTAACCTCAAAAGTCTGTCATCACAAGGAAACAAGGAATTATTTATTTTTTCCTGACACCATTTTACTGAAATTTGGCTTATGTCAAACGTTTAGAGGAGAAACGTTTTTTTAATTAAATAGATAAGTTTAATTTCAATGGGTATGAACTCACCGACCCCAACCCATAGAATTTTAAATCTGAAAGAGAAACACTTGTTCTCAGGGAAGCCAGATTACATTTACAAAGTCCAGTCACTCTAAGACTGCTGGACCAGGAAAAGCCAAGCCACATAGAGAGTCCCAGGAGAACAAAGTGCTAGGAAAAGGAGGACCTAAGGAACACAGACGTGTGGATGAAAAAGTGATCTTGGGGCTTCCCTGGTGGCGCAGTGGTTGAGAGTCCGCCTGCCGATGCAGGGGACGCGGGTTCGTGACCCGGTCCGGGAGGATCCCACATGCCGCGGAGCGGCTGGGCCCGTGAGCCATGGCCGCTGAATCTGCGCGTCCGGAGCCTGTGCTCTGCAACGGGAGAGGCCACAACGGTGAGAGGCCACAACGGTGAGAGGCCCGCGTACCGCAAAAAAAAAAAAAAAAAAAAAAAGTGATCTTGGAAGCGGATCCTTCTGTCACAACCACTCCAGCTAAAACCACATGAATCAGAGAAGAACTGCCAAGCCAAGCTCTTCTCAAATTCTGTCCTGGGCAAAACAAAGAGGTCCTCACTACCATTTTCAGTAAGTAAGGTGGTCCTTCTTTCTTCCATCACATATTTGATGGTAATATGTTGAAACCTTTTCTTGGATATTAGGAATAAACCAAAGATGCTGAACATTGTATCAGAAGAGCTCATTAAAAATCAGTAAGCATTACAATAATTAAAAAATAAGAAATTAAGATTGTCAATATTTTCAGATGATATGATTTTACATATGGAAAAGAATCTACATGTGAATTATTTAAACTGAAAAGTGGATATAGAAGGGTTGCTAGATACCTGCCCAATATGTAAAAATCAATAACTTTTCTACATGCCAGCAACAGATAGCATGAAAATAAAATTTATAAGAAGATACAAATATAACAACATCATTAAATTCCAAATACATTAGAATGACTCTAACAAAACACATGTAATACTTCTGTGAAGAAATCTATAAAGCATTATTGAAAGAAATTAAAGAAGATACAAACAAATGGAAGGATATGTCATATTCATTAATTAGAGGACTCAAGATTGCAAAGATGGAGCTTCCCTGGTGGCGCAGTGGTTAGGAATCTGCCTGTCAATGCAAGGGACACGGGTTCAAGCCCTGGTCCGGGAAGATCCCACAGGCCATGGAGCAACTAAGCCCGTGCGCCACAACTACTGAGCCTGAGCTCTAGAGCCCACAAACCACAACTACTGAGCCCATGTGCCACAACTACTGAAGCCAACACTCCTAGAGCCCATGCTCCACAACAAAAGAGGCCACCACAATGAGGAGCCCGCGCACCACAACAGAGTAGCCCCCACTCGCCACAACTAGAGAAAGCCTGCACACAGCAACGAAGACCCAACGCAGCCAAAAAATAAAATAATAAGTAAATTTTTAAAAAAAGATCGCAAAGATGACTATGGTTAGTGCTTTTTCTTTGTTGTTAATTTTATTATCCTATTGGCAAAAGGATATTATCTTACCTTTTCTTCTAGAACTTCTGTTGTTTTGCCTTTCATTTTAGATCTATAATCTACTTGCAATTGATCTTTGATTCTGGTTTCAAATAAGGGTTAATTTTCATTTTTAAAATTAATAACCAATTGTCTCAGTATCATTTATTGAAAATACTGTCATTTCCCCATTGGTTCTAATCATAAAGGAAAAACTTGATAAGTTGGAACCCACTAAAATTAAGAATTTCCGTTTACCAAAAGACAACAGTAGGGATTGTAAAAGCAAGTAAATGAATGAGAAAAGATATATGCAGTACATATAACCTATACAAGGCTATATACCGGAATGCATAAAGAATTTCTATAAATCAGTCAGAAACAGACAGAAAAACCCAAGAGAAAAATGAGAAAAAACTTAAGAGCCGTTTCACAAATGAGGATATCAATTAGCCAATATATGTATGAAAAGGTGCTTAACCTCATTACCGTTCAATGAAATACAAGGTAAAACTGTAAAGAAACATCATTAAACACTGGCCAAAATCATGAAGTTTTAGAAGACTGACAATAACAAGTACATTGTAGAGCCAAAGAAAACACTCAAACACTGCTGTAGAGAGCGTAAATTAGGACAACCATTTTGGAAAACTGTTGGGCAAAATCTGCTAAACTGACCACATGCATAGCCTATGACCCATAAGTTTTACTCTTAAATGTACATGCATCAGATATGCACGCACATGTACACTGAAAACATGTATAATAATGTTTCTAGAAGCTTTATTAATAATAGAGAAAATGTTAAAAAAAATAATCCAAATGTCCATAAACAGGAAAGTAGATAAATAAATTGTGGATTAGTCATACAATGGAATACTACTTAGCAATAAAAAAGGGGAAACTCCATATCTCACAGTCATATAATATTGAGAGAAAGAAACAAGACACCAAAGAATATACAATGTATAATTCTGTTTATATAAAATAATAAAACTGACAAAACTAGACCTCAGTGTTTAGCAAAGTACACCTGGGTCACTAAATTATACAGGAATGCAAGGCAGTAATTATCACAAATGGCGGGAGAGTGGCTACCTTTAAGGGAAGGCAGGGATTATTTATTAGAAGAGGCCAAGACGTGATTCGGGCTATCCCAACAGTATCCTATTTCTTGACTCAAGTAGTTGTTACAAGAATTTTTGCTCTGTGATAAAGCATCAAGCTATTCAAATAAGTTTTGTGCAATCTATGAATATTATAGTTAATATAATATACGTTATATTTCAAAATAAAATTTATTTTAAAAAGTAAGATTTAGCAGTATGTTATCTAAAAGAAGAAAAACAGAAAACAGAAGGATGTGAAATGTTAAAATTTAAAAGATGGAAACAAATATACAGGCAAACATGAACAAAGAAAGCTGTGATGACAATTTTAATATCTGAAAATATAAAATTCATGGTAAATATACATATATAACAAAAAATACAATCAGAAAATATAACCTTCATAGACATATAAATATATTGCCTCAAGCAAGCACAACTCATAGAACTGGAAAGAGAAATATATAACTTGACAATTATAGTTGAAGATTATAGCACACATCTCTCAGATATCAATAGCTTAAGCAGACAATAAATAAACAGAAATGTAGATGACCCAAATGACACAAATTAGTAAATTTAGACACACAGAACTCTATACTTGAGAAACAGAGAATAAACTCTCATTTTCAGCACACATGGTATATTGTCAAAAATTGACAAAAGTACTGTATTACAAAGGAAGTCTTGATAAATTTCACAGAACCAGTTTAATACAGATTATGTCCTCTGGCTGTAATGCATTAATTATAGAAATTAATAATGAAAACATAGCTTTAAATAGTCTACATGTCTGGAAACTAAATCTTGCACTACTAAAAAAATTGTATAGATAATCAACAAGGACCTGTGTATAGCACAGGGAACTCCACTTGATATTTTATAATAACCTATGTGGGAAAAGAATCTGAAAAAGAATAGATATATGTACATGTATAACTGAACCACTTTGCTGTACACCTGAAACTAACACAACATTGTAAATCAGCTATACCCCAATATAAAATAAAAATTAAATTTTAAAAAAGAATTAAGGAAATCAAATGGGAAATATTTAAAATTTATCACCACTGAAAACACTACATATCAAAAAAGTTTTAGGAAACACAGCTAAAGCATTTTTCAAAGGAAAATTTATACTTTAAATGCATTTATCAAAAAAAGAAGGGTTGAAAACAAATAAGTTAAGAGCTTAACACATGAAACGAGAAAAATAGCAAAATAACAAACCCAAGATAGAAATAGTAAAAATAAAGGCAGAAATCAATAAAATAGAAAAATATAGAGAAGATTAATAAAACACAAAGGTAATTCTTTGAACAAAAATTAATAAAGTAGAACTCCAGCAAGACTGGTAAAGTAGGAAAAACTAGATACAAAATAAACACTTCTGAGTTATACCTCTTAACCTGCCAATTATTCAGCCTGAAACTGTTAACATCAAAAACTTTCATTTGGATGCAGGTAAATAGTTAAGAAAAAATCTAATATAGAGAGATTACCCAATTATCCATCTTGCAACCTGCTCTCCTGAAAGAAATAAAATATTCTTTGCCGAAGTCTAACATTTTTTTCACACATTGATCAGTGGGAGTAAACATCTAACTGAAAATGAAATAAATTATTCATAAAATCAGAGAAAATTATTTTCCCCATAATTTTTTCCAGGCAAAATTACTTTAACATTTAAAAACTAATTATAACATATCGGACTACTGTATACATGCAAAATTCAGAATCAAACAAATTGGAAAATTACTGTCAGGTTTCAGATCTGCTGCTTTCTTCCACCTATTAATCTTAGGCCCTTTTAATACAGACTGCCATTTCTCAAAGCTCACTAGAAGAATCTTTTATTGGTTATTTATTAATTTTTGTCAGACCAGCTCCTTTTACTTCAAGGAATTGCCTCTTCCCCTCCTTGAGGCACTGTCAATCATGTGGTCCCACATTCCCCCAAACAGGAGCAAGCACATGGCTTAGGTTTGCCAATCATTCATTCATTCGTCAGATACGTATTGGCTGACAGTTTTATAGCCTGAAGATACAATATTGAACACAATAGATAAAACCTCCTGCCCTCATGGGGCCTACATTTCATGGGGATAGACAAATAATTAATAAGATAAGTAAGTAAAATAAATGGTATATTAGACTGGGATAAATGGGGAAAAATAAAATAGGGGAGAGTATTAGAGAGGGTTGTGATTTTTAAATGGATAGATAGAAATGGACTCACTAAATAGCCGATATTAGGGTAAAGACCTGAAAGAGGTGAAGAAATAGCCCATGGCTATCCAAGGGTGAAGCAGCCCAGCTTTGGGGAACGGCCAACGCAGTGGCCCCAGAGTGGGACTGAGAAGGTGTCTGGCATGTGTGAGGCATAACAAGGAGGCCAGCACAGCTGAGGCTGGGGGTGCAACGGAAGGAGAGTGGCAGCAGATGAGGTCAGAGGGGTCATGGGAAGTCAGATCATGCAGATCTGA
Source organism: Grampus griseus (assembly GCF_964374135.1). Taxonomy (NCBI): domain Eukaryota; kingdom Metazoa; phylum Chordata; class Mammalia; order Artiodactyla; family Delphinidae; genus Grampus; species Grampus griseus. Next base: position 76,210,650 of record NC_139007.1, read on the forward strand.
CTTGGTCTTGGTGGTCTTTTTTTTTTTGAGTTAGGAATTAATATTAATATTATTTTTATTTTAAAGTCAAGGAGAGATTTGAATTGAGAATTATGTAAATTATTTAAGGTCATACAGCTAGTAGGTGAGAGAGCCAGGTCTGAACTAAGGTCATGTAGAGTAACAAAGAGCAACTGATTCTCCTTTATAAACATCACTGATATAAATCTACCTCTCTTTCATTCTCACTGCTCCAAAGTGTAGTTCAGCCCATCATCACTCGGCCTAGACCACTTTAGTGGATCTCCCTTATCTTGGTTTGTATGTCTCCATTTCATCTTTAATACTGCTACCAGATAAATCTTTCTAAGATCTGATCATGTCAATTAAAAACGCTTCAAAGGCATCTCATTAACTATATGACGTGCTACAAATTTGTCAGTGTGGCCTTCCAGAAGCTGCATCCTTCCTCTCTCTTGTATCCTCTCTTAGATCTTAGTGGTCTCTTAGGCAATGGTTGAAGACTCTAGATTCCCTTGAATCTTTCCAGGCAAGCTTTGTAGGGTTTTGATCTGACAAACACATTAACAGCTCTGGCTCTAGCCAAAATACTGATGCGAGCAAGGATATTAATTGAGAAACCAGTTAAGAGGCTCCCACAGTCATCCCGAGAAGATGTTAGAATGTCTTGAGCCAGAGCAGAAGCAGTAGAGGCGATAAGAAATAGATGAATCAAAGTACTTATCCTCTTTGACACAATGACCAATTCAGAAAGGAGCACATGAACCTACTCAGGCTAATCAGGAAATTCTGCCTAGAGAATTAGGAAAAAGACTTGTCCTTTTTTCTGGGATTTTAGTCATGAGTGCAATGCAAACCCAGAGTTAGCAGTAGCCATCTTGGTTACCTGGTGGAGAGAATAGAGAATGAAACCAAAATAGTGGGAATCAGAGCTCAGAGAGAGAGGGAAAATAATAATCTTCCTATGCCACAAAATGCTGAATCAGACATATTTTTAAAGATGTACATTTGAATATGTCTTGTGAAATTTCAGAATTTTGAAGGTATGCAGAGAGGATAAAAAGGTATTTATCTACAAAGAAACAAGAATAAGAATGACATCAGATTTCTCATATGCAACATGGAATGTCAAAGATGTTGGAGCAATGCCTTGAAAGTTCTAAATGAAAATAAATTTTCTACATAAAATTCAATATCCAGTCAGACACACAATCAATCATGAGATCAAAATATCTTCTCAGGGAGAGACCTGAAAGATGGCGGAGGAGTAAGACGTGGAGATCACCTTCCTCCCAACAAATACATCAGAAATACATCTACATGTGGAACAACTCCTACAGAACACCTACCGAACGCTGGCAGAAGACCTCAGACTTCCCGAAATGCAAGAAACTCCCCATGTACCTGGGTAAGGCAAAAGAAAAAACAGAAACATAAGAATAGGGACCATGGGCTTCCCTGGTGGCGCAGTGGTTGAGAGTCTGCTTGCCGATGCAGGGGACACGGGTTCATGCCCCGGTCCGGGAAGATCCCACATGCCGCCGAGTGGCTGGGCCCATGAGTCATGGTCGCTGAGCCTGCGCGTCCGGAGCCTGTGCTCCGCAATGGGAGAGGCCACAACAGTGAGAGGCCCGTGTACCGCAAAAAAAAAAAAAAAAAAAAAAAAGAATAGGGACCAGACCTGCACCTCGGGGAGGGAACTGTGAAGAAGGAAAAGTTTCCACACACTAGGAAACCCCTTCACTGGTAGAGACGGGGGGTGGCAGGGGGGAAGCATCGGAGCCACAGAGGAGAACACAGCAATAGGAGTGCAGAGAACAAAGCAGAGAGATTCCTGCACAGAGGATCAGTGCTGACCAGCACTCACCAGCCTGAGAAGCTTGTCTGCTCACCAGCCAGGGCGGGTTGGGGGCTAGGAGCTGAGGTTCCAGCTTCGGAAGTCAGATCCCAGGGAGAGGACGGGGGTTGGTTGTGTGAACACAGCCTGAAGGGGGCCAGTGCACCACAGCTAGCTGAGGGGGAGTCCTGGAAAAAGTCTGGACCTGCCTAAGAGGCGAGAGACCATTGCTTCGGGGTGCGCAAGGAGAGGGGATACAGAGCACCGCCTAAACGAGCTTCAGAGATGGACGAGAGCCGCGGCTATCTGCGTGGACAGCAGAGGCGGGCATGAGAATGCTAAGGCTGCTGCTGCAGCCACCAAGAAGCCTGTGTGCAAGCACAGGTCACTATCCACACCTCCCCTCCTGGGAGACTGTGCAGCCCGCCACTGTCAGGGTCCTGAGATCCAGGGAGAATTTCCCCAGGAAACACACGGTGCGCCTCAGGTTGGTGCAACATCACACTGGCCTCTGCTGCCACAGGTTCACCCCGCATTTGGTGCTTCTCCCTCCCCCCGGCCTGAGTGAGCCAGAGCCCTTACCTAAAGCAATTAGAGAAAGGAGAACAAAGAAACCCCAAAGTTAGCAGAAGGAAAGAAATCATAAAGATCAGATCAGAAATAAATGAAAAAGAAATGAAAGAAACGATAGCAAAGATCAATAAAACTAAAAGCATGTTCTTTGAGAAGATAAACAAAATTGATAAACCATTAGCCAGACTCATCAAGAAAAAAACGGAGAAGACTCAAATCAATAGAATTAGAAATGAAAAAGGAGAAGTAATAAGTGACACTGCAGAAATACAAAGGATCATAAGAGATTACTACAATCAACTATGTGCCAATAAAATGGACAACCTGGAAGAAATGGACAAATTCTTAGAAAAGCACAACCTTCCAAGACTGAACCAGGAAGAAATAGAAAATATGAACAGACCAATCACAAGCACTGAAATTGAGACTGTGATTTAAAATCTTCCAGCAAACAAAAGCCCAAGACCAGATGGCTTCACAGGCAAATTCTATCAAACATTTAAAGTAGAGCTAACACTTATCCTTCTCAAACTCTTCCAAAATATAGCAGAGGAGGGACACTCCCAAACTCATTCTACGAGGCCACCATCACCCTGATACCAAAACCAGACAAAGATGTCAAAAACTACAGGCTAATATCACTGATGAACATAGATGCAAAAGTCCTCAACAAAATACTAGCAAACAGAATCCAAAAGCACATTAAAAGGGTCATACACCATGATCAAGGGGGTTTATCCCAGGAACGCAGGATTCTTCAATATATGCAAATCAGTCAATGTGATAAACCATATTAACAAATTGAAGGAGAAAAACCATATGATCATCTCAATAGATGCAGAAAAAGCTTTCAACAAAATTCAACACCCATTTATGATAAAAAATCCTCCAGAAAGTAGGCATAGAGGGAACTTTTCTCAACATAATATAGGCCATATATGACAAACCCACAGCCAACATCATCCTCAATGGTGAAAAACTGAAACCATTTCCACTAAGATCAGGAAAAGACAAGGTTGCCCACTCTCACCACTATTACTCAACATTGTTTTGGAAGTTTTAGCCACAGCAATCAGAGAAGAAAAAGAAATAAGAGGAATCCAAATCAGAAAAGAAGTAAAGCTGTCACTGTTTGCAGATGACATGATACTATACATACAGAATCCTAAAGATGCTACCAGAAAACTACTAGAGCTAATCAATGAATTTGGTAAAGTAGCAGGATACAAAACTAATGCACAGAAATCTCTTGCATTCCTATGCAGTAATGATGAAAAATCTGAAAGAGAAATTAATGAAACACTCCCATTTACCACTGCAACAAAAAGAATAAAATACCTAGGAATAAACCTACCTAAGGAGAAAAAAGACAAAAGTTTTCGGTATGCAGAAAACCATAAGACACTGATGAAAGGAATTAAAGATGATACAAACAGATGGAGAGATATACCACGTTCTTGGATTGGAAGATTCAACATTGTCAAAACGACTATACTACCCAAAGCAAACTACAGATTCAATGCAATCCCTATCAAACTACCAAAGGCATTTTTCACAGAATTAGAACAAAAGGTTGCTCAATTTGTATGGAAACACAAAAGACCCCAAGTAGGCAAAGCAATCTTGAGAAAGAAAAACGGAGCTGGAGGAATCAGGCTCTTGGATTTCAGACTATACTACAAAGCTACAGTAATCAAGACAGTATGGTACTGGCACAAAAAAAGAAATGTAGATTAATGGAACAGGATAGAAAGCCCAGAGATAAACCCACACACATATGGTCACCTTATTTTTGATAAAGGAGGCAAGAATATACAATGGAGAAAAGATAGCCTCTTCAATAAGTGGTGCTTTGAAAACTGGACAGCTACATGTAAAAGAGTGAAATTAGAACACTCTCTAACACCATACACAAAAATAAACTCAAAATGGATTAAAGACCTAAATGTAAGGCCAGACACTATAAAACTCTTAGAGGAAAACATAGGCAGAACCCTCTATGACATAAATCACAGCAAGATCCTTTTTGACCCACCTCCTAGAGTAATGGAAATAAAAACAAAAATAAACAAATGGGACCTAATGAAACTTAAAAGCGTTTGCACAGCAAGGGAAACCATAACAAGACGAAAAGACAACCCTCAGAATGGGAGAAAACATTTGCAAATGAAGCAAGTGACAAAAGATTCATCTCCAAAGTTTACAAGCAGCTCATGCAGCTCAATATCAAAAAAAAAAAAAAAAAAAAAAAAACCAATCAAAAAATGGGCAGAAGACCTAAACAGACATTTCTCCAAAGAAGATATACAGATTGCCAACAAACACATGAAAGGATGCTCAACATCACTAATCATTAGAGAAATGCAAATCAAAACTACAACGAGTTATCACCGCACACCAGTCAAAATGGTCTTCATTAAAACATCTACAAACAATAAATACTATAAAGGGTGTGGAGAAAAGGGAGCCCTCTTGCCTTGTTTGTGGGAATGTAAATTGATACAGCCACTATGGAGAACCATACGCAGGTTCCTTAAAAAACTAAAAATCGAACTACCATACAACCCCGCAATCCCACTACTGGGTATATACCTTGAGAAAACCATAATTCAAAAAGAGTCAGGCTTCCCTGATGGCGCAGTGGTTGAGAGTCCACCTGCCGATGCAGGGGACACGGGTTCATGCTCCGGTCCGGGAAGATCCCACATGCCGCGGAGCAGCTAGGCCTGTGAGCCAGGGCCACTGACCCTGCGCGTCCAGAGCCTGTGCTCCACAATGGGAGAGGTCACAACGGTGAGAGGCCCGTGTACCGCAAAAAAAATAAAATAAAATAAAAGAGTCATGTACCACAATGTTCATTACAGCTCTATTTACAATAGCCAGGACATGGAAGCAACCTCAGTGTCCATCGACAGATAAATGGATAAAGAAGATGTGGCACATATATACAGTGGAATATTACTCAGCCATAAAAAGAAACAAAATTGAGTTTTTGTAGTGAGGTGGATGGACCTAGAGTCCATTATACAGAGCGAAGTAAGTCAGAAAGAGAAAAACAAATACCGTATGCTCACACATATATATGGAATCTAAAAAAAAAAAAAAAAGGTTCTGATGAAGCTAGGGACAGGACAGGAATAAAGACTCAGACGTAGAGAGTGGACTTGAGGCTGTGGGGAGGGGGAAGGGTAAGCTGGGACGAAGTGAGAGAGTGGCATGGACACATATACACTACCAAATGTAAAATAGATAGCTAGTGGGAAGCAGCCACATAGCACAGACAGATCAGCTCAGTGCTTTGTGACCACCTAGAGGGGTGGGATAGGGAGGGTGGGAGGGAGACGCAAGAGGGAGGAGATATGGGGGTATATGTATATGTATAGCTGATTCACTTAGTTATAAAGCAGAAACTAACACACCATCGTAAAGCAATTATACTCCTATTAAGATATTAAAAAAAAATGATGGTGACTAATGGGTCATGAGTAACAAAGTTTCAAAGGCAGTTGCTAGGTAATTGGAAGTGGTAGAAAGTACATACTGGGGAGAAAAGTGATTATTATTACTATTGTTTCTTCGCTTCATAGAAAAATAATAGCTCTTGAATTAATATACTAATATTTTCTGAAAAATTACTACTATTTCATTATATCCATGGAGTCACAAAAGAAGGTATTCTTGATAGATAGCTATGAAAAGAATGCTTCTCTTGTATTCTCTGGCAAGTTATAAGCAGAGTTAAACTAAACAAGTGATAGGTGTCCCAGTGAGGAACTAAGACATTCTTTTTGAATCATTTTATAAACAGGAAATTAAAGGAATAATGAGAAAAATTAGATACATATTTGTAGAACTCCAGTCTTACCTAGCTCATTAGGGATGAACTTTAAAGATGAGAACATCTTAAGATTATTTTACTTTTATATTGATATAATAATTACTAAATATAAATATTTCATTATAGTCCTTAGTAAATTTATATTAGTAAACGCCTCATTTCTAGAACTTTCAATTTACATATGGGCATCTAAACCCATAGTTGCTTATAAAATAGATTCTTCACATAATTATAGTTCTATGGTACTTTGACAGTTTGGTATGTCCCTGACCACTAAGGGGCTCAAACAAGATAATTCCATAAATAAATTGCTTTACTAAGCAGCTCTCCTACTGAAATGTAATCGCCGTCAAGAATCCGTTTTCAAGGGAAATCCAGAGGACCAAATACAGTTGGTTATTTATGAATACCATTAGCTTCTCTCTGCCTTAATCCTAGCCTCGGGGTAAATATACCTATACTATTATAATTTGGTTCACAAATTAGAATAACAAAGTGGAGTACGGGCTGTTCAGGTCATGAATATCACCAAAAGAAAGAATTAGTTTTGAAGAGTTCTCAATTACATACCAAAAAGTTATGCACTTCCTCGTTCCAGGTCTGTTGCTTCTGATCTGTGCAAGAAAAAGACAAGAAAGAGGTCATCAGATTTCTGCCAGGACTCAACTGCCTGGGAGGAAGTCAGAGTCCTACCACATCAACCCCAAGAAGAGGCAGCAAAAGAGTAACTTGCTCATCATAATAATTACCCAGTGTCTCTCCTGGAGAATGAGACAGAAAGTTGTATCTCATAGAAAACAGGAAAACTTGGGTAGTAAGCTAGCAGGAAATCATTAAACTGAGATTCTCCCAGAATTGAACATTTTCTAAAAGATAAAATGAAAATAATATTCTAATCTCTTGAACATTCCTCAAAATACATTTCCGCTTTTCCTTTTTTTTAATTTTTATTTTTTATTGAAGTATAATTAATTTACAATGTTTCAGGCGTACAGCAAACAGATTCAGTTATAGTATAGATATATATTATGGTTTTTTATTGAAGTATAGTTGATTTACAATGTTGTGTTAGTTTCAGGTGTACAGCAAAGTGATTCAGTTATACCTATATAAATATCTATTCTTTTTTAGATTCTCTTCACACATAGGTTATTATAGAATATTGAGCAGAGTTCCCTGTGCTATACACTAGGTCCTTGTTGTTTATCTACTTTATATATAGTAATGTGCACATTTTAATCTGAAGCTCCTAATTAATTCCTCCCCCCCTTCCCCTTTGGTAAACATAAGTTTGTTTTCTATGTCTGTGAGAATATTTCTGGTTTGTAAGTAAGTTCATATGTATTTTTTTTATGTTCCACATATAAGTATTATCATATGATATTTATCTTTCTCTGTCTGACTTCACTTAGTATGATAATCTCTAGGTCCATCCACGTTGCTGCAAATGGCATTATTTCATTCGTTTTTATGGCTGAGTGAGGTAGGTATTTTTTTTAAGAGTTTTTGATGTGGACCACTTTTAAAGTCTTTATTGAATTTGTTACAATATTGCTTCTGTTTTATGTTTTGGTTTTTTGGCCACAAGGCATGTGAGATCTTAGCTCCCTGACCAGGGATCGAACCCGCAACCTCTGCATTGGAAGGTGAAGTCTTAACCACTGGACCACCAGGGAAGTCCCAAGGTAGGTGGTTTTAATCATCTTTTCTTTTTGGATGGAAATCTATCCAAGTGTATATAACCAGTAAGACTACTTCTGTGGCCAAAATTTAAGTATAAAGATACTGTAAATATCATACTGCAGTAAAAAACCCTCTATTTTCATGGCAAATACATCTAGACATCGTTTTTTCTCTCCTACAACCTGCACTCCACATTGTTCACACTGTGTGGCTTAAAGTTCCAGTTCTGTTATTTTAAATTGAAAAGTAATGTGACGTTATGTTTTATCTAAATATTTTCCAACTATAATGATTTGAAATTATAATAGTTCACCAGAAACAACGTAAAAGTAGATGAATGCTAGCTGTACTGGACGCCAAGTCATTGACTTCTGTTCAAGTTTGTCTTTGCACTTAGCGTACCTAGTAATAAACCAGCTCTTTCTTTCTCCCCGGAACAAGATTTCTACTTCCCAAAACAGTGAAAACAGCATTGTTTCACATTGTAGTAATTAGCATTTGTACAAGAACTCCATAGTATATTAAATTCGTTTCAAAATTTTTCTTTTTACTGTTGGACCTCACAGTCCTGGTATTGTTTAGTTGAGGGCCAAATCAAGAAAATTTGGGGTACCAGTGTATGTAACTTGATCACAGCCAGCAGAATGAATCTCTAACTAGACATTCCAGCCAGAAAGAGCACAAAGAAGTTTTCCCAACCTCTAAATCAAGAGAACTGATAGGGGTAAAAGCCAGACAACTTTTATAGTAATACTGAAATTTAAAAAGCAATGCCACCCACGTCCAGGTAAATGTGACTGCAGATGCTTATCTGGGTGGTATTCAGACTCAGATTACTATCTAAATCATTCTGAGCTTGGGAAGATCTTGTAGAAATCGGGTGCTATTTTCCACTGATTAAAACCACTTTACCACCTCCAGAAAGCCTCATGCTGAGAGGACAGATCAAGATCCGTTTATTCTAACACCCATGCACAATTTCTCTAACACTCAATGATTTGAATATCTCATTTCAAAGGAAAAGAGTAATTTCAAATGCCTGAATAATGAGAGTGATATTCTTGTCCTTGTCTAGTGCACAGTTTCATAAGGAAGCAGAAGCAGAATCCTGAAAACACCCAAAGCAGGAACAAAAGGAACAAAATTCTCTTTTCAACTTTCACAGAGTTCTGCAAGTGTAACATCATTTTCTTTTGAGGAAAAAAAAATCTATAGCCCCTCAAAAGAAAAATCTATATCTTAGCCCTAGGAAAAGCATTATTCTTCTCCTTCACTTGAATTCATTTTCTAGGCCAAATACAGCAAAGAAAGCTGCATTTGAAGACTATGCCTTGAATACATAAATTGTAGGCAGACAAAAAGAGTGATGAAAAATGTTTCAGCAGTGAAGTCTTTACTAAAACATGTATCATTCATTTTGTGCCCCACCAATCCTCAACAGACTCCTATTGTCTTCAAATAACAATAAGAGAAGCTACCTGCAGTTAATCATTGTAATTTCCTAAGAAATAAAGACTGATGTCTATTGAAAAGTATTCCAATTATGTCTTTAAAAATGAGTTCAAAACTGTTAAAATTACTACCTTAAATACTATATTAACCTCTACCAAGTGTTATTAGTTATTCCCACGATCTTCTTAGAGCAAAAAAAATGACATTCGTGCCTAATTTTTTTATTCAGTAAAAATGCAACTTGGAGATGCCACAATCATTTTTAAAACTTTGCTCAAGTTCAATGTACTTAAGGTGTAATCTAACCCTTTTCTATTACATCCCGAGAAGTAATTTCTCTGATTAAAAACAAAAACACTGGCAAAATCCGTTTTATTGCATCACATAAAATCAAACTATGCAACCACTTGAAAATAAGCAGAAGATAAGCAGAGAGAAGGGATCTCACAAAAGCAACGATGATGAAAATAACAATAGCCAACGTTTATTAAACGCTGTTTATCACGTTGTTTGTGCTGGCGTATGTCAAATGCTGTACACGCATTAATCATTTAGTTTTCACAACTCTGTGAAGTTGGTGCTGTCTTTATTCCCATTTTACAGATGAAGACGACTGCCCTGAAAGATGCAGCTCTGGCTGGCATCCTCTGCTCTGTGAACAGCTACCACCCCAATGCTCATCGGAGGCTGCCTGCACTACCCCAACCTCCTCTAGACACGCCCACCAACACACACACACACACACACACTCACACACACACACCTGTTTCTGATCAGTACTTTGATGAGCACTCTCCACAGTGACATATGCTTTCCTTTGACCGTATCTCTCTCCCTCCAGAACCCACAGACACCCTAGAAGAGTGATTGTGCAGGGAGGGGTAGAGAACAGGAAGGATCTGGGTTAGGAAACTCTGTACCCGCAGCCCAGCTTCCTCCCATGCTGCCAGACTTCCCTCATCTTAGCTTTTGCCAGGCACCCAGGGCTCTCCCTCTAGTCCAGGTCCTTTTGGAAGCCTTCTGTCCATCAGTCAAGTCTGCCATGTCTAAACCAAAACTGCAGATAAGTTTAGCCCCTCTTTCCCAGGGTTCTTGGACCCCATGCAGTGCACCTGGTCATGCCTCTGAGTCCTTTCTGAAGCTACTTGGCTGTTCACCAAATGCTCTCAGCCAGCCAGGAGTGACCCTGCTGTGACATGCACACGTGTATGAGCGGTTGGTTGGCTGCAGCCTAACCTTGCCAGTTGTGTTGGCCAACTCTCATCCTGACATGGTTCGAGAGACTACATTCCAAATGATTAGCTACATGAAGGAGGTAAAGTTCACGACTCTCAAACTTTCCTGTGCTTTGGTTATTGATGTGCTGTCAACTCTATGTACATTTGATGAGAATGAAGGGAAGCACGGGGAGAAAGAAAAGAAAGGGGAAGACAGCAATTTGATGGTGTGTTATTTTAGGTCTCTGACCAGCCAGAGGGTGGCAGGAGGCCAGGCATGGGAGGCGAGGGAAAGAAGCTGCCACAGAAGCGGATATAAAGAAGACAGGCAAACACGAAACACAAAAGTCCCTGCTCAGCTTTATCATTCCTTATTCTGCTTCTCCCAGAAACCAAAAACACATATTTTACCTATGTCTGCCCTCCCTAAAGCACCGTCACGCTCCCCAGAAGCTCCCATGACTGCAGGTTCATTTGTGTCACCTCCTGCACCTAGAAAGACTCCCCTTCTGTACCTCTCACTGACAAAAATGTGTATTCCACCTACAGTGCTAATTCGTAAATATCCGCATCAGTGGTTTAAAGACAAAGGAACATTAAAGGAGAAGAGGCTGCCAGGGACCTCCCACCAACCTCCCGATGCTGGGAGGGAGGGGTGGAAGGATGGGATGCACATGCTAAACGCAGGTTATACAAGAAGCTTTCCCCTTCTCTTCCCTATTGGTCTAGAGTCACTACATTTCTAGTTGTTTGGTACTTCTTGCAAGAGCAGACTCCTGATTCACCACCTCTACCATAAGCATATTTTTAAACCCAAAGTTGACAGGCACGTCTGACATGGTGCCTATCATTGAGTGTTGGAAGGAACAAGGTGTCTTCAGGACCCTCGTTCACCATGTCCTTACTCCAAGGTTGGCTCTGCCAATAACTCCAGCATCTATTCTACTTTTCAGAAAATGAAATTTTTGATATTAAAACAATACATATTTGCATTGTTTTAAACTTTAAAATGCAAAAGAAAAAAAGTTGAAAAAAGAAAACAGAAGTCACCCATAAGCCCAAACTCCAGAGATACCCGCTCTTAACTTGTGTATTCCTGCTCCGTTTTCTTGTATCCATTTGGAAAATCTGTAATGTAACAAGGGATATTCTACATATACAGCTTTGGGTCTACAGAGCCTAAAATTAGAGCTCTGTGCGAATGGGGATTAGAGCTAATATTTGAGCTACGTGACAAGTCACATTTAGATGTTTTAATCACAGCAGAGACCCTGACATTCCACTAACTTTATCAGGCATATATGAGATTTTGGACAGCACCCTAATGCTCTCAAGAGCATTCTTTTCTTATCTCAGCTGTTGAGCAGGAGGTCCTAGGGTACAGAATAATGTAAAAGTCCACATGGACATTTTCAGCATTTGAAACCAGCACGTAAACACAGAAGTGCTTTCGAGAACAAGACCAGTAACTTACAAGGCTCAAGGATTGGCGCCGTCTCAAATATGCATTGTTTAACCTTTCTGTGTTCTTTGGGGAAAAAAGCTGCATCATGACAGAAAGCAAAGATTGTTTCACTCAAAATTCACTGAAAAACGTGCGATTCAGGATCATCTGGCTCTATTTTAGAGAACTATAGAACATTCTTCTTAGAAAAAACTTTGAGGTCATATTAGAAAACATATTACAATGATATTTCATATACACACCACTTTGATTTAACAATTTCTCAAATTGTCCCCAAAATATCTTTTTAAATTTGGTTTGTAGAGAACGTCTTATTACTAACAAAGCAAATTTAAGCCGGCGGCTTAACTTTAACTTCCCAAACATTTCATGAGTTATTACAGTCGATTATATCATCTCCAATCAAGAAGATATTTTTATTTGTGCATTCAAGAAACAGACTGTGCCCAGTTCATTCAACTGAAAAAATGACACAAACCCAAAGAGAGCAAAGGAAATACAGGGCGGCCTTCCTTTAAAGAATGAAGAACCATGAAGAGTCTCTTCTCCTTTCGATAGAAAATGAGTAATTCTTACTCAGGTTACCAGGGTCAGCCTCTCACAAACACACACATGTGTAATCTAAGGAAGAAAGATTGCCAGTGTTTCTATCTATTGCAGTATTCACCCCCAAAAGTTCTCAGGAAATACTATTTCTTTCACAGTAAGGTTGTGAAACATCCCTGCCTTAAAATGCTATTGTCAGTGGTTCTCCTTCTGAAACCTTGAACAAGCAATCCTCCCATGAGAGCTTCATGAACTTGGGTACCTGCTCTATGCCCAAGAGCAGGCAGAGTTCTAGGCAGGGAGAAGAGACCAAGGAGGATGCAGAGAGCCTGGGTGAGCTTAGCAAGTCCACACTTACTGGTTTCACCTTGAACTGCAGGCCATACTTTCATTCAAAGAAAAGGTTCCATGACTTTGAAAAAAATGTTTTTTAATTCTTTTGAAAATTGTGAATCTATACTATTCTCATTATTCTATGTCTGAATAATTTATAAAATTCATAGTTGGATTACTACATAAAAAATGAAAACCCATATCTAGAATTGTTATAAATCAGTTGAAGCTAATGCAGATGTATTATGCTTCTGGTCTACAACCTCACTGCTCATTTTCTAAGCCTCCATGCCTGGAGGAGGGCGTTCCTCCCACTATGATTTCTAGTGTTATGCATTCCTTCCCAGAAAGAAAAAACAGCTCCTCTGCATCTCCATTAAAAATAAAATGCAGCTGGGACTTCCCTGGTGGTCCAGCAGTTAAGACTCCGAGCTTCCACAACACGGGACAGGGGTTCGACCCCTGGTCGGGGAACTAAGTTCCCACGTGCCATGTGGTGTGGCCAAAAAGTAAAAAAAATTTAAAAATTAAATAAAATGCAGGTTTGGCCTCTTTGTGGGTAAAGTCCAAAGCAGAGGATATTTTAGGTTAAACATAAGCAGAGTGTTCTTATTTATTCTGATTCTTCAACTGAGTCTCTGAAAATATTTATTTCCAACTTATTTGAACATAGGTATTGAGAGAAGTGGCTTTTTCTCTTAAACAAGCAAAGTAGATACTCCCCCAAAAATACAAAGTCAAAAACATAAACATGGTGCTTCCCATAGGCTTTGAAGAAGCAGACGTTTCATGCCTTTACAACTCACTCTTCTCTTGGATGAAATAGACACTTCCCTTCGTAATAAAATAAGAATTCCTGTATTCGAAACAATAGCTTTTATTGTTGCAAGCTAGGAGTGGCTTTAATGGAGAAGTTGCCTTGATACCTGACCCCTGAAAAGAAGACTACAGATCAACAATTCTAAACCCAAAGTGAGCATCTTTGTTAGACGTAGCTTCTCATGTAATCTGCTTATAGTCAATATATCTATAAAATAAGTTAACTCGACCAATTACCAAAGCCTATATTTTGTAGCTAATTATCTTGCGGCAGTCACCAGAAAATTACATCAATGAATTAAAATAGTCCATGTGTGCTGAACTAAGAGTTTTAGCGTTGAAATGATCATATGGTTCTAGATCTTCCAGGTTAAAATCACTGAAGCCATATGCTATGGTCTATGTGTCTATGGCCTTAAACACCCTTTCATCTGTGAATTGAAATAAATCCCATACTGTTCCAAGTGGCTTTTTCCCATTCTGATCTTAGGCTGGTGTGTTCTGAGATATTTGTCTTATTGGGACCTATGGTAAGATCATACCCCTGCAACTGGGAATGAGATCTTCCCGGAAGAGGGCATATACTTCCCATGTCTACAAACTTGGAAAAACTGAGATTCTGAGATATGGTAAGAAAAATTGTCCTGCTCCTTCTTTTCTTGGCCTTGCTCTCTTGAGCCTGAACTCTAAGGAATCTTACTAGAAGGCTCTATGGAGGTGCTGCAAAGACAGCCACAGCCATATGTAGACAGCCCTTGGAGTAGGCTGTGAGAGAGGAGAACAAAAAAGCTCTCACGAGGGTGAGCTGTGGCCTATGATTTCAAACAGCAGGCATATAAGGAGGGATATACCTGCTTTGTAGTTACCAGGATATATTTATGTTTCTTACAATCTCTTCTTTGTACAGTTAGGTTATAGCCAGCTGTCAAGTGTGGTAATAACTTCCAGTGACACTCTACTTTCCATTGGCCAATTCACCTGGCACAGTGATATGATGGCTCAGGACCAGAGATCATATTACAATGTAAACAGGTCATGTGTCTCCCTGTGCCTATGGGTAGTGGAGGGAAACAGGGTTTCTAATGAACAGAACCAGAAGTAAGTTTGGGGGGAATTCTTCCTAATTTTATAGGTCACAGGTGAAAGAAACTTGAAAGAGAAATCCTAAAATTTTACATTACCAGCAATAAACTGTGAAGGCAAAGAGGTTTTTCTGAACAATCAATAAAAAACAATTCTGATCAACTTATGCTAGACAGACTGGATTACCTTTCTATGTTCTCTCAAGAAAAATGACTATAAAATCATTATCATGTGAAGAGGCAACAAAAAACATGCAGCTAAAAATGTAGGGGGAAAGGATTTTAGAGATATGTCA